>NW_027017727.1:0-140000 GCF_036013445.1 Caloenas nicobarica | reverse complement strand
TCTCCTGTCCGCCAGTCCAATATCTAAGAGACTGTTTGCCTGAAAGGACAGAGGGGTTTCAGTTCCAAAATCAATGTCAAGGACACATAACACAATGAATTTTATTTTATTTTGTTGTTAATTTATTAATTTTCTTGATTTTATGTTAATTCATGTGATGTTTCTTTGTGTCATTTTTTTTCCCTTTGTGACTCTGTTTCAGAACCCAGGCTCACAAGCATTAGCTCAAGCCCAAGTGTAGCCAGGAGTAGGCTGAGGCATTCTTCAGTTTAGCCTGAGAAAAGATCCCTTGCAGGCTGGCAAAGGCAAGTCCCAGAGCTGCAGAGAGCAGCAGCAGGAATAGAGGCCAAGCTGTGCGCGGTTCCTCCAGAGGGAGAACCTTGACAAGGAGTTGTGGGACTGACCATGCACAAAAGAGGAGGAAGAACAAGAAGAAGAAGAAGAAGAGGAAGAAGAGGAAGAAGAGGTGAGCGGTACCGTGGCATCTCTTCCAAAGCGTGACATGTAGCGATGACGAGCAGACTTTTTGCCTTCCACAACTTGTTTGGCTGCTGTGCTTCTTGGGCAGGGATGCATGAGAAGCGCTCTGGTCCCTGCCAGGTGCTTGTGTTAGCTGCAGGGAGAGCTGAGAAGTGGCAGCTGCGGCTGCCAGCATGGTGGAGCATGAGCAGCCGGCTCCCAGGCCAAATGGCCCAAAGAAATGGTGGCAAGGGGCGGTGCTGAGAACTGCAGAGGAAGGCAAAAAACCGCTGGGGACCAGTGCCAATGTGCCCCAGGGGAAAGAGTTCCTTGCTGAGCCCAGTGCTGGCCATGGGCTGTTCCCTGAGCATGTGAGCCAGACCTGGCTCCTTGTCCCTCAGGCTGCTCATGCTTCCCAGGAGCTGACCAAGCCCTATCCTCCGCTGAGCTGGAGCTGTGTCGCGGACTTGCCAGAGTGCCCAACTGCCTCTGAGCTGATAGACCTTGTGGGCAAGAATCCTTGCTGTCCCTGTGGAGGACACCAGTGGGTGTTCCAAAGCACTGCAAGCCCTTGCAAGCCCTTGCAAGCCCTCGACATCCTATCTCTTTCGGCTCCTGAGCGTTGCTGTGTAGGAGATGAGGATGGTGAGCTCTGCAGTGCTCCTCAAGAAGGAATTGCCTTGGTCTTGCCACTGCTATCCAGTTGAAAAGGATTTGCATCCATGAGGCGAGCTTGGAAGGTGGCCCTGCCAGCCGATTGTCTTGCAGCGGAGAACCTCCAGCAGCCTCATGCAAGGTTTTCTTCCCTCAGCCCCTGGCCTGTGATTCCAGCAGCTCCTCAAGTGCTTCCTGTCAGATGTGCTGGGGCTGCCCCCGGGCCAGCTCTGGCAGTGGGCACGGGAGGCTGCTCCTCTGGATCCTGCGTGGGGCCTGGTGACCACTGCGTTGCCGGGTGCTGGCATTGTGACATGGGGGTGACACAGCCGCATATGTGCAGCCCTTTGGAGGAAGCCTTTGGGGTTCTGGCTCCAAATCAGTCCCTGTAGCTACAAAATAGGGGAGTAAGCAACCTAATAGAGTCCCTCTTTTGCAAAAAGACAGTGTGGATTTGTTGCCAGTGCAGCCTTACTTCCAGTAGCAATACTGCCTGTAGTATCATGTATGGAGGCCTCAGGGCTCGCTCAGGGCTTGTCACACAGAACTGCAGGCCTGACAGAGCAGAACTGCTCTCCTCTCCTCTCCTTTCCTCTCCTCTCCTGTCCTCTCCTGTCCTCTCCTCTCCTCTCCTCTCCTCTCCTCTCCTCTCCTCTCCTCTCCTCTCCTCTCCTCTAATGTGCGCCACTCCAATATCTAAGATACTGTTTGCCTGAAAGGACGGAGGGGTTTCTGTTCCAAAATCAATTTCAAGGACACATAACACAATGAATTTTATTTGATTTTGTTGTTAATTTATTAATTTTCTTGATTTTATGTTAATTCATGTTATGTTTCTTCGTGTCATTTTTTTTCCCTTTGTGACTCTGTTTCAGAACCCAGGCTCACAAGCATTAGCTCAAGCGCAAGTGTAGCCAGGAGTAGGCTGAGGCATTCTTCAGTTTAGCCTGAGAAAAGATCCCTTGCAGGCTGGCAAAGGCAAGTCCCAGAGCTGCAGAGAGCAGCAGCAGGAAGAGAGGCCAAGCTGTCCGCGGTTCCTGCAGAGGGAGAACCTTGACAAGGAGTTGTGGGACTGACCATGCACAAAAGAGGAGGAAGAAGAAGAAGAAGAAGAAGAAGAAGAAGAGGAAGAAGAGGAAGAAGAGGTGAGTGGTACCGTGGCATCTCTTCCAAAGCGTGACATGTAGCGATGACGAGCAGACTTTTTGCCTTCCACAACTTGTTTGGCTGCTGTGCTTCTTGGCCAGGGATGCATGAGAAGCGCTCTGGTCCCTGCCAGGCGCTTGTGTTAGCTGCAGGGAGAGCTGAGAAGTGGCAGCTGCGGCTGCCAGCATGGTGGAGCATGAGCAGCCGGCTCCCAGGCCAAATGGCCCAAAGAAATGGTGGCAAGGGGCGGTGCTGAGAACTGCAGAGGAAGGCAAAAAACCACCGGGGACCAGTGCCAATGTGCCCTGGGGGAAAAAGTTCCTTGCTGAGCCCAGTGCTGGCCATGGGCTGTTCCCTGAGCATGTGAGCCAGACCTGGCTCCTTGTCCCACAGGCTGCTCATGCTTCCCAGGAGCTGCCCAAGCCCTATCCTCCCTTGAGCTGGAGCTATGTCGCGGACTTGCCAGAGTGCCCAAGTGCCTCTGAGCTGATAGACCTTGTGGGCAAGAATCCTTGCTGTCCCTGTGTAGGACACCAGTGGGTGTTCCAAAGCACTGCAAGCCCTTGCAAGCCCTTGCAAGCCCTCGACATCCTATCTCTTACGGCTCCTGAGCGTTGCTCTGTAGGAGATGAGGATGGTGAGCTGTGCAGTGCTCCTCAAGAAGGAATTGCCTTGGTCTTGCCACTGCTATCCAGTTGAAAAGGATTTGCATCCATGAGCCGAGCTTGGAAGGTGGCCCTGCCAGCAGCTTGTCTTGCAGCGGAGAACCTCCAGCAGCCTCATGCAAGGTTTTCTTCCCTCAGCCCCTGGCCTGTGATTCCAGCAGCTCCTCAAGTGCTTCCTGTCAGATGTGCTGGGGCTGCCCCCGGGCCAGCTCTGGCAGTGGACACGGGAGGCTGCTCCTCTGGATCCTGCGTGGGGCCTGGTGACCACTGCGTTGCCAGGTGCTGGCATTGTGACATGGGGCTGACACAGCCGCATATGTGCAGCCCTTTGGAGGAAGCCTTTGGGGTGCTGGCTCCAAATCAGTCCCTGTAGCTACAAAATAGGGGAGTAAGCAACCTAATAGAGTCCCTTTTTTGCAAAAGGACAGTGTGGATTTGTTGCAAGTGCAGCCTTAGTTCCAGTAGCAATACTGCCTGTAGTATCATGTATGGAGGCCTCAGGGCTCGCTCAGGGCTTGTCACGCAGAACTGCAGGCCTGACAGAGCAGAACTGCTCTCCTCTCCTCTCCTCTCCTCTCCTCTCCTCTTCTCTCCTGTCCGCCAGTCCAATATCTAAGAGACTGTTTGCCTGAAAGGACAGAGGGGTTTCAGTTCCAAAATCAATGTCAAGGACACATAACACAATGAATTTTATTTTTTTTTGTTGTTAATTTATTAATTTTCTTGATTTTATGTTAATTCATGTGATGTTTCTTTGTGTCATTTTTTTTCCCTTTGTGACTCTGTTTCAGAACCCAGGCTCACAAGCATTAGCTCAAGCCCAAGTGTAGCCAGGAGTAGGCTGAGGCATTCTTCAGTTTAGCCTGAGAAAAGATCCCTTGCAGGCTGGCAAAGGCAAGTCCCAGAGCTGCAGAGAGCAGCAGCAGGAATAGAGGCCAAGCTGTCCACGGTTCCTGCAGAGGGAGAACCTTGACAAGGAGTTGTGGGACTGACCATGCACAAAAGAGGAGGAAGAAGAAGAAGAAGAAGAAGAAGAAGAGGAAGAAGAGGTGAGTGGTACCGTGGCATCTCTTCCAAAGCGTGACATGTAGCGATGACGAGCAGACTTTTTGCCTTCCACAACTTGTTTGGCTGCTGTGCTTCTTGGGCAGGGATGCATGAGAAGCGCTCTGGTCCCTGCCAGGCGCTTGTGTTAGCTGCAGGGAGAGCTGAGAAGTGGCAACTGTGGCTGCCAGCATGGTGGAGCATGAGAAGCCAGCACCCAGGCCAAATGGCCCAAAGAAATGGTGGCAAGGGGCGGTGCTGAGAACTGCAGAGGAAGGCAAAAAACCGCCGGGGACCAGTGCCAATGTGCCCCGGGGGAAAAAGTTCCTTGCTGAGCCCAGTGCTGGCCATGGGCTGTTCCCTGAGCATGTGAGCCAGACCTGGCTCCTTGTCCCTCAGGCTGCTCATGCTTCCCAGGAGCTGCCCAAGCCCTATCCTCCGCTGAGCTGGAGCTATCTGGCGGACTTGCCAGAGTGCCCAGCTGCCTCTGAGCTGATAGACCTTGTGGGCAAGAATCCTTGCTGTCCCTGTGTAGGACACCAGTGGGTGTTCCAAAGCACTGCAAGCCCTTGCAAGCCCTTGCAAGCCCTCGACATCCTATCTCTTAGGGCTCCTGAGCGTTGCTCTGTAGGAGATGAGGATGGTGAGCTGTGCAGTGCTCCTCAAGAAGGAATTGCCTTGGTCTTGCCACTGCTATCCAGTTGAAAAGGATTTGCATCCATGAGGCGAGCTTGGAAGGTGGCCCTGCCAGCAGATTGTCTTGCAGCGGAGAACCTCCAGCAGCCTCATGCAAGGTTTTCTTCCCTCAGCCCCTGGCCTGTGATTCCAGCAGCTCCTCAAGTGCTTCCTGTCAGATGTGCTGGGGCTGCCCCCGGGCCAGCTCTGGCAGTGGGCACGGGAGGCTGCTCCTCTGGATCCTGCGTGGGGCCTGGTGACCACTGCGTTGCCGGGTGCTGGCATTGTGACATGGGGGTGACACAGCCGCATATGTGCAGCCCTTTGGAGGAAGCCTTTGGGGTTCTGGCTCCAAATCAGTCCCTGTACCTACAAAATAGGGGAGTAAGCAACCTAATAGAGTCCCTCTTTTGCAAAAAGACAGTGTGGATTTGTTGCCAGTGCAGCCTTACTTCCAGTAGCAATACTGCCTGTAGTATCATGTATGGAGGCCTCAGGGCTCGCTCAGGGCTTGTCACACAGAACTGCAGGCCTGACAGAGCAGAACTGCTCTCCTCTCCTCTCCTTTCCTCTCCTCTCCTGTCCTCTCCTCTCCTCTCCTCTCCTCTCCTCTCCTCTCCTCTCCTCTCCTCTCCTCTCCTCTAATGTGCGCCACTCCAATATCTAAGATACTGTTTGCCTGAAAGGACGGAGGGGTTTCTGTTCCAAAATCAATTTCAAGGACACGTAACACAATGAATTTTATTTGATTTTGTTGTTAATTTATTAATTTTCTTGATTTTATGTTAATTCATGTTATGTTTCTTCGTGTCATTTTTTTTCCCTTTGTGACTCTGTTTCAGAACCCAGGCTCACAAGCATTAGCTCAAGCGCAAGTGTAGCCAGGAGTAGGCTGAGGCATTCTTCAGTTTAGCCTGAGAAAAGATCCCTTGCAGGCTGGCAAAGGCAAGTCCCAGAGCTGCAGAGAGCAGCAGCAGGAAGAGAGGCCAAGCTGTCCGCGGTTCCTGCAGAGGGAGAACCTTGACAAGGAGTTGTGGGACTGACCATGCACAAAAGAGGAGGAAGAACAAGAAGAAGAAGAAGAAGAAGAAGAGGAAGAAGAGGAAGAAGAGGTGAGTGGTACCGTGGCATCTCTTCCAAAGCGTGACATGTAGCGATGACGAGCAGACTTTTTGCCTTCCACAACTTGTTTGGCTGCTGTGCTTCTTGGCCAGGGATGCATGAGAAGCGCTCTGGTCCCTGCCAGGCGCTTGTGTTAGCTGCAGGGAGAGCTGAGAAGTGGCAGCTGCGGCTGCCAGCATGGTGGAGCATGAGCAGCCGGCTCCCAGGCCAAATGGCCCAAAGAAATGGTGGCAAGGGGCGGTGCTGAGAACTGCAGAGGAAGGCAAAAAACCGCCGGGGACCAGTGCCAATGTGCCCTGGGGGAAAAAGTTCCTTGCTGAGCCCAGTGCTGGCCATGGGCTGTTCCCTGAGCATGTGAGCCAGACCTGGCTCCTTGTCCCACAGGCTGCTCATGCTTCCCAGGAGCTGCCCAAGCCCTATCCTCCCTTGAGCTGGAGCTATGTCGCGGACTTGCCAGAGTGCCCAAGTGCCTCTGAGCTGATAGACCTTGTGGGCAAGAATCCTTGCTGTCCCTGTGTAGGACACCAGTGGGTGTTCCAAAGCACTGCAAGCCCTTGCAAGCCCTTGCAAGCCCTCGACATCCTATCTCTTACGGCTCCTGAGCGTTGCTCTGTAGGAGATGAGGATGGTGAGCTCTGCAGTGCTCCTCAAGAAGGAATTGCCTTGGTCTTGCCACTGCTATCCAGTTGAAAAGGATTTGCATCCATGAGCCGAGCTTGGAAGGTGGCCCTGCCAGCAGCTTGTCTTGCAGCGGAGAACCTCCAGCAGCCTCATGCAAGGTTTTCTTCCCTCAGCCCCTGGCCTGTGATTCCAGCAGCTCCTCAAGTGCTTCCTGTCAGATGTGCTGGGGCTGCCCCCGGGCCAGCTCTGGCAGTGGACACGGGAGGCTGCTCCTCTGGATCCTGCGTGGGGCCTGGTGACCACTGCGTTGCCAGGTGCTGGCATTGTGACATGGGGCTGACACAGCCGCATATGTGCAGCCCTTTGGAGGAAGCCTTTGGGGTGCTGGCTCCAAATCAGTCCCTGTAGCTACAAAATAGGGGAGTAAGCAACCTAATAGAGTCCCTTTTTTGCAAAAGGACAGTGTGGATTTGTTGCAAGTGCAGCCTTAGTTCCAGTAGCAATACTGCCTGTAGTATCATGTATGGAGGCCTCAGGGCTCGCTCAGGGCTTGTCACGCAGAACTGCAGGCCTGACAGAGCAGAACTGCTATCCTCTCCTCTCCTCTCCTCTCCTCTCCTCTTCTCTCCTGTCCGCCAGTCCAATATCTAAGAGACTGTTTGCCTGAAAGGACAGAGGGGTTTCAGTTCCAAAATCAATGTCAAGGACACATAACACAATGAATTTTATTTTATTTTGTTGTTAATTTATTAATTTTCTTGATTTTATGTTAATTCATGTGATGTTTCTTTGTGTCATTTTTTTTCCCTTTGTGACTCTGTTTCAGAACCCAGGCTCACAAGCATTAGCTCAAGCGCAAGTGTAGCCAGGAGTAGGCTGAGGCATTCTTCAGTTTAGCCTGAGAAAAGATCCCTTGCAGGCTGGCAAAGGCAAGTCCCAGAGCTGCACAGAGCAGCAGCAGGAATAGAGGCCAAGCTGTCCACGGTTCCTGCAGAGGGAGAACCTTGACAAGGAGTTGTGGGACTGACCATGCACAAAAGAGGAGGAAGAAGAAGAAGAAGAAGAAGAAGAAGAGGAAGAAGAGGTGAGTGGTACCGTGGCATCTCTTCCAAAGCGTGACATGTAGCGATGACGAGCAGACTTTTTGCCTTCCACAACTTGTTTGGCTGCTGTGCTTCTTGGGCAGGGATGCATGAGAAGCGCTCTGGTCCCTGCCAGGCGCTTGTGTTAGCTGCAGGGAGAGCTGAGAAGTGGCAACTGTGGCTGCCAGCATGGTGGAGCATGAGAAGCCAGCACCCAGGCCAAATGGCCCAAAGAAATGGTGGCAAGGGGCGGTGCTGAGAACTGCAGAGGAAGGCAAAAAACCGCCGGGGACCAGTGCCAATGTGCCCCGGGGGAAAAAGTTCCTTGCTGAGCCCAGTGCTGGCCATGGGCTGTTCCCTGAGCATGTGAGCCAGACCTGGCTCCTTGTCCCTCAGGCTGCTCATGCTTCCCAGGAGCTGCCCAAGCCCTATCCTCCGCTGAGCTGGAGCTATCTGGCGGACTTGCCAGAGTGCCCAGCTGCCTCTGAGCTGATAGACCTTGTGGGCAAGAATCCTTGCTGTCCCTGTGTAGGACACCAGTGGGTGTTCCAAAGCACTGCAAGCCCTTGCAAGCCCTTGCAAGCCCTCGACATCCTATCTCTTAGGGCTCCTGAGCGTTGCTCTGTAGGAGATGAGGATGGTGAGCTGTGCAGTGCTCCTCAAGAAGGAATTGCCTTGGTCTTGCCACTGCTATCCAGTTGAAAAGGATTTGCATCCATGAGCCGAGCTTGGAAGGTGGCCCTGCCAGCAGATTGTCTTGCAGCGGAGAACCTCCAGCAGCCTCATGCAAGGTTTTCTTCCCTCAGCCCCTGGCCTGTGATTCCAGCAGCTCCTCAAGTGCTTCCTGTCAGATGTGCTGGGGCTGCCCCCGGGCCAGCTCTGGCAGTGGACACGGGAGGCTGCTCCTCTGAATCCTGCGTGGGGCCTGGTGACCACTGCGTTGCCGGGTGCTGGCATTGTGACATGGGGCTGACACAGCCGCATATGTGCAGCCCTTTGGAGGAAGCCTTTGGGGTGCTGGCTCCAAATCAGTCCCTGTACCTACAAAATAGGGGAGTAAGCAACCTAACAGAGTCCCTTTTTTGCAAAAAGACAGGGTGGATTTGTTGCCAGTGCAGCCTTCCTTCCAGTAGCAATACTGCATGTAGTATCATGTATGGAGGCCTCAGGGCTCGCTCAGGGCTTGTCACGCAGAACTGCAGGCCTGACAGAGCAGAACTGCTCTCCTCTCCTCTCCTCTCCTCTCCTCCCCTCTCTTCTCCTCTCCTCTCCTCTCCTCTCCTCTCCTCTTCTCTCCTGTCCGCCAGTCCAATATCTAAGAGACTGTTTGCCTGAAAGGACAGAGGGGTTTCAGTTCCAAAATCAATGTCAAGGACACATAACACAATGAATTTTATTTTATTTTGTTGTTAATTTATTAATTTTCTTGATTTTATGTTAATTCATGTGATGTTTCTTTGTGTCATTTTTTTTCCCTTTGTGACTCTGTTTCAGAACCCAGGCTCACAAGCATTAGCTCAAGCCCAAGTGTAGCCAGGAGTAGGCTGAGGCATTCTTCAGTTTAGCCTGAGAAAAGATCCCTTGCAGGCTGGCAAAGGCAAGTCCCAGAGCTGCAGAGAGCAGCAGCAGGAATAGAGGCCAAGCTGTCCGCGGTTCCTGCAGAGGGAGAACCTTGACAAGGAGTTGTGGGACTGACCATGCACAAAAGAGGAGGAAGAACAAGAAGAAGAAGAAGAAGAAGAAGAGGAAGAAGAGGAAGAAGAGGTGAGTGGTACCGTGGCATCTCTTCCAAAGCGTGACATGTAGCGATGACGAGCAGACTTTTTGCCTTCCACAACTTGTTTGGCTGCTGTGCTTCTTGGCCAGGGATGCATGAGAATCGCTCTGGTCCCTGCCAGGCGCTTGTGTTACCTGCAGGGAGAGCTGAGAAGTGGCAGCTGCGGCTGCCAGCATGGTGGAGCATGAGCAGCCGGCTCCCAGGCCAAATGGCCCAAAGAAATGGTGGCAAGGGGCGGTGCTGAGAACTGCAGAGGAAGGCAAAAAACCGCCGAGGACCAGTGCCAATGTGCCCTGGGGGAAAAAGTTCCTTGCTGATCCCAGTGCTGGCCATGGGCTGTTCCCTGAGCATGTGAGCCAGACCTGGCTCCTTGTCCCACAGGCTGCTCATGCTTCCCAGGAGCTGCCCAAGCCCTATCCTCCGCTGAGCTGGAGCTATCTGGCGGACTTGCCAGAGTGCCCAACTGCCTCTGAGCTGATAGACCTTGTGGGCAAGAATACTTGCTGTCCCTGTGGAGGACACCAGTGGGTGTTCCAAAGCACTGCAAGCCCTTGCAAGCCCTTGACATCCTATCTCTTACGGCTCCTGAGCGTTGCTCTGTAGGAGATGAGGATGGTGAGCTGTGCAGTGCTCCTCAAGAAGGAATTGCCTTGGTCTTGCCACTGCTATCCAGTTGAAAAGGATTTGCATCCATGAGCCGAGCTTGGAAGGTGGCCCTGCCAGCAGCTTGTCTTGCAGCGGAGAACCTCCAGCAGCCTCATGCAAGGTTTTCTTCCCTCAGCCCCTGACCTGTGATTCCAGCAGCTCCTCAAGTGCTTCCTGTCAGATGTGCTGGGGCTGCCCCCGGGCCAGCTCTGGCAGTGGACACGGGAGGCTGCTCGTCTGGATCCTGCGTGGGGCCTCGTGCCCACTGCGTTGCCGGGTGCTGGCATTGTGACATGGGGCTGACACAGCCGCATATGTGCAGCCCTTTGGAGGAAGCCTTTGGGGTGCTGGCTCCAAATCAGTCCCTGTACCTACAAAATAGGGGAGTAAGCAACCTAACAGAGTCCCTTTTTTGCAAAAAGACAGGGTGGATTTGTTGCCAGTGCAGCCTTCCTTCCAGTAGCAATACTGCCTGTAGTATCACGTATGGAGGCCTCAGGGCTCGCTCAGGGCTTGTCACACAGAACTGCAGGCCTGACAGAGCAGAACTGCTCTCCTCTCCTCTCCTCTCCTCTCCTCCCCTCTCTTCTCCTCTCCTCTCCTCTCCTCTCCTCTCCTCTTCTCTCCTGTCCGCCAGTCCAATATCTAAGAGACTGTTTGCCTGAAAGGACAGAGGGGTTTCAGTTCCAAAATCAATGTCAAGGACACATAACACAATGAATTTTATTTTATTTTGTTGTTAATTTATTAATTTTCTTGATTTTATGTTAATTCATGTGATGTTTCTTTGTGTCATTTTTTTTCCCTTTGTGACTCTGTTTCAGAACCCAGGCTCACAAGCATTAGCTCAAGCCCAAGTGTAGCCAGGAGTAGGCTGAGGCATTCTTCAGTTTAGCCTGAGAAAAGATCCCTTGCAGGCTGGCAAAGGCAAGTCCCAGAGCTGCAGAGAGCAGCAGCAGGAATAGAGGCCAAGCTGTGCGCGGTTCCTGCAGAGGGAGAACCTTGACAAGGAGTTGTGGGACTGACCATGCACAAAAGAGGAGGAAGAACAAGAAGAAGAAGAAGAAGAGGAAGAAGAGGAAGAAGAGGTGAGCGGTACCGTGGCATCTCTTCCAAAGCGTGACATGTAGCGATGACGAGCAGACTTTTTGCCTTCCACAACTTGTTTGGCTGCTGTGCTTCTTGGGCAGGGATGCATGAGAAGCGCTCTGGTCCCTGCCAGGTGCTTGTGTTACCTGCAGGGAGAGCTGAGAAGTGGCAGCTGCGGCTGCCAGCATGGTGGAGCATGAGCAGCCGGCTCCCAGGCCAAATGGCCCAAAGAAATGGTGGCAAGGGGCGGTGCTGAGAACTGCAGAGGAAGGCAAAAAACCGCTGGGGACCAGTGCCAATGTGCCCCGGGGGAAAGAGTTCCTTGCTGAGCCCAGTGCTGGCCATGGGCTGTTCCCTGAGCATGTGAGCCAGGCCTGGCTCCTTGTCCCTCAGGCTGCTCATGCTTCCCAGGAGCTGACCAAGCCCTATCCTCCGCTGAGCTGGAGCTATGTCGCGGACTTGCCAGAGTGCCCAACTGCCTCTGAGCTGATAGACCTTGTGGGCAAGAATCCTTGCTGTCCCTGTGTAGGACACCAGTGGGTGTTCCAAAGCACTGCAAGCCCTTGCAAGCCCTTGCAAGCCCTCGACATCCTATCTCTTACGGCTCCTGAGCGTTGCTGTGTAGGAGATGAGGATGGTGAGCTCTGCAGTGCTCCTCAAGAAGGAATTGCCTTGGTCTTGCCACTGCTATCCAGTTGAAAAGGATTTGCATCCATGAGGCGAGCTTGGAAGGTGGCCCTGCCAGCCGATTGTCTTGCAGCGGAGAACCTCCAGCAGCCTCATGCAAGGTTTTCTTCCCTCAGCCCCTGGCCTGTGATTCCAGCAGCTCCTCAAGTGCTTCCTGTCAGATGTGCTGGGGCTGCCCCCGGGCCAGCTCTGGCAGTGGGCACGGGAGGCTGCTCCTCTGGATCCTGCGTGGGGCCTGGTGACCACTGCGTTGCCGGGTGCTGGCATTGTGACATGGGGGTGACACAGCCGCATATGTGCAGCCCTTTGGAGGAAGCCTTTGGGGTTCTGGCTCCAAATCAGTCCCTGTACCTACAAAATAGGGGAGTAAGCAACCTAATAGAGTCCCTCTTTTGCAAAAAGACAGTGTGGATTTGTTGCCAGTGCAGCCTTACTTCCAGTAGCAATACTGCCTGTAGTATCATGTATGGAGGCCTCAGGGCTCGCTCAGGGCTTGTCACGCAGAACTGCAGGCCTGACAGAGCAGAACTGCTCTCCTCTCCTCTCCTGTCCTCTCCTCTCCTGTCCTGTCCTCTCCTCTCCTCTCCTCTCCTCTCCTCTCCTCTCCTCTCCTCTCCTCTCCTCTCCTCTAATGTGCGCCACTCCAATATCTAAGATACTGTTTGCCTGAAAGGACGGAGGGGTTTCTGTTCCAAAATCAATTTCAAGGACACATAACACAATGAATTTTATTTGATTTTGTTGTTAATTTATTAATTTTCTTGATTTTATGTTAATTCATGTTATGTTTCTTCGTGTCATTTTTTTTCCCTTTGTGACTCTGTTTCAGAACCCAGGCTCACAAGCATTAGCTCAAGCCCAAGTGTAGCCAGGAGTAGGCTGAGGCATTCTTCAGTTTAGCCTGAGAAAAGATCCCTTGCAGGCTGGCAAAGGCAAGTCCCAGAGCTGCAGAGAGCAGCAGCAGGAATAGAGGCCAAGCTGTGCGCGGTTCCTGCAGAGGGAGAACCTTGACAAGGAGTTGTGGGACTGACCATGCACAAAAGAGGAGGAAGAACAAGAAGAAGAAGAAGAAGAAGAAGAGGAAGAAGAGGAAGTAGAGGTGAGTGGTACCGTGGCATCTCTTCCAAAGCGTGACATGTAGCGATGACGAGCAGACTTTTTGCCTTCCACAACTTGTTTGGCTGCTGTGCTTCTTGGCCAGGGATGCATGAGAAGCGCTCTGGTCCCTGCCAGGCGCTTGTGTTAGCTGCAGGGAGAGCTGAGAAGTGGCAGCTGCGGCTGCCAGCATGGTGGAGCATGAGCAGCCGGCTCCCAGGCCAAATGGCCCAAAGAAATGGTGGCAAGGGGCCGTGCTGAGAACTGCAGAGGAAGGCAAAAAACCGCCGGGGACCAGTGCCAATGTGCCCCGGGGGAAAAAGTTCCTTGCTGAGCCCAGTGCTGGCCATGGGCTGTTCCCTGAGCATGTGAGCCAGACCTGGCTCCTTGTCCCACAGGCTGCTCATGCTTCCCAGGAGCTGCCCAAGCCCTATCCACCGCTGAGCTGGAGCTATCTGGCGGACTTGCCAGAGTGCCCAACTGCCTCTGAGCTGATAGACCTTGTGGGCAAGAATCCTTGCTGTCCCTGTGTAGGACACCAGTGGGTGTTCCAAAGCACTGCAAGCCCTTGCAAGCCCTTGACATCCTATCTCTTACGGCTCCTGAGCGTTGCTCTGTAGGATATGAGGATGGTGAGCTGTGCAGTGCTCCTCAAGAAGGAATTGCCTTGGTCTTGCCACTGCTATCCAGTTGAAAAGGATTTGCATCCATGAGCCGAGCTTGGAAGGTGGCCCTGCCAGCAGCTTGTCTTGCAGCGGAGAACCTCCAGCAGCCTCATGCAAGGTTTTCTTCCCTCAGCCCCTGACCTGTGATTCCAGCAGCTCCTCAAGTGCTTCCTGTCAGATGTGCTGGGGCTGCCCCCGGGCCAGCTCTGGCAGTGGACACGGGAGGCTGCTCGTCTGGATCCTGCGTGGGGCCTCGTGCCCACTGCGTTGCCGGGTGCTGGCATTGTGACATGGGGCTGACACAGCCGCATATGTGCAGCCCTTTGGAGGAAGCCTTTGGGGTGCTGGCTCCAAATCAGTCCCTGTACCTACAAAATAGGGGAGTAAGCAACCTAACAGAGTCCCTTTTTTGCAAAAAGACAGGGTGGATTTGTTGCCAGTGCAGCCTTCCTTCCAGTAGCAATACTGCATGTAGTATCATGTATGGAGGCCTCAGGGCTCGCTCAGGGCTGGTCACGCAGAACTGCAGGCCTGACAGAGCAGAACTGCTCTCCTCTCCTCTCCTCTCCTCTCCTCCCCTCTCCTCTCCTCTCCTCTCCTCTCCTCTCCTCTTCTCTTCTCTCCTGTCCGCCAGTCCAGTATCTAAGAGTCTGTTTGCCTGAAAGGACAGAGGGTTTTCAGTTCCAAAATCAATTTCAAGGATACAGAACACCATGACTTTTATTTTATTTTGTTGTTAATTTATTAATTTTCTTGATTTTATGTTAATTCATGTTATGTTATTTCATGTCATTTTTTTTCCCTTTGTGACTCTGTTTCAGAAGCCAGGCTCACAAGCATTAGCTCAAGCCCAAGTGTAGCCAGGAGTAGGCTGAGGCATTCTTCAGTTTAGCCTGAGAAAAGATCCATTGCAGGCTGGCAAAGGCAAGTCCCAGAGCTGCAGAGAGCAGCAGCAGGAATAGAGGCCAAGCTGTGCGCGGTTCCTGCAGAGGGAGAACCTTGACAAGGAGTTGTGGGACTGACCATGCACAAAAGAGGAGGAAGAAGAAGAAGAAGAAGAAGAAGAAGAGGAAGAAGAGGAAGAAGAGGAAGAAGAGGTGAGTGGTACCGTGGCATCTCTTCCAAAGCGTGACACGTAGCGATGACGAGCAGACTTTTTGCCTTCCACAACTTGTTTGGCTGCTGTGCTTCTTGGGCAGGGATGCATGAGAAGCGCTCTGGTCCCTGCCAGGCGCTTGTGTTACCTGCAGGGAGAGCTGAGAAGTGGCAGCTGTGGCTGCCAGCATGGTGGAGCATGAGCAGCCGGCTCCCAGGCCAAATGGCCCAAAGAAATGGTGGCAAGGGGCGGTGCTGAGAACTGCAGAGGAAGGCAAAAAACCGCCGGGGACCAGTGCCAATGTGCCCCAGGGGAAAATGTTCCTTGCTGAGCCCAGTGCTGGCCATGGGCTGTTCCCTGAGCATGTGAGCCAGACCTGGCTCCTTGTCCCACAGGCTGCTCATGCTTCCCAGGAGCTGCCCAAGCCCTATCCTCCCTTGAGCTGGAGCTATCTGGTGGACTTGCCAGAGTGCCCAAGTGCCTCTGAGCTGATAGACCTTGTGGGCAAGAATCCTTGCTGTCCCTGTGTAGGACACCAGTGGGTGTTCCAAAGCACTGCAAGCCCTTGCAAGCCCTTGCAAGCCCTCGACATCCTATCTCTTACGGCTCCTGAGTGTTGCTCTGTAGGAGATGAGGATGGTGAGCTGTGCAGTGCTCCTCAAGAAGGAATTGCCTTGGTCTTGCCACTGCTATCCAGTTGAAAAGGATTTGCATCCATGAGCCGAGCTTGGAAGGTGGCCCTGCCAGCAGATTGTCTTGCAGCGGAGAACCTCCAGCAGCCTCATGCAAGGTTTTCTTCCCTCAGCCCCTGGCCTGTGATTCCAGCAGCTCCTCAAGTGCTTCCTGTCAGATGTGCTGGGGCTGCCCCCGGGCCAGCTCTGGCAGTGGACACGGGAGGCTGCTCCTCTGGATCCTGCGTGGGGCCTGGTGCCCACTGCGTTGCCGGGTGCTGGCATTGTGACATGGGGGTGACACAGCCGCATATGTGCAGCCCTTTGGAGGAAGCCTTTGGGGTGCTGGCTCCAAATCAGTCCCTGTACCTACAAAATAGGGGAGTAAGCAACCTAATAGAGTCCCTTTTTTGCAAAAAGACAGTGTGGATTTGTTGCCAGTGCAGCCTTCCTTCCAGTAGCAATACTGCCTGTAGTATCATGTATGGAGGCCTCAGGGCTCGCTCAGGGCTTGTCACGCAGAACTGCAGGCCTGACAGAGCAGAACTGCTCTCCTCTCCTCTCCTCTCCTCTCCTCTCCTCTTCTCTCCTTTCCGCCAGTCCAATATCTAAGAGACTGTTTGCCTGAAAGGACAGAGGGGTTTCAGTTCCAAAATCAATGTCAAGGACACATAACACAATGAATTTTATTTTATTTTGTTGTTAATTTATTAATTTTCTTGATTTTATGTTAATTCATGTGATGTTTCTTCGTGTCAGTTTTTTTCCCTTTGTGACTCTGTTTCAGAACCCAGGCTCACAAGCATTAGCTCAAGCCCAAGTGTAGCCAGGAGTAGGCTGAGGCATTCTTCAGTTTAGCCTGAGAAAAGATCCCTTGCAGGCTGGCAAAGGCAAGTCCCAGAGCTGCAGAGAGCAGCAGCAGGAATAGAGGCCAAGCTGTCCGCGGTTCCTGCAGAGGGAGAACCTTGACAAGGAGTTGTGGGACTGACCATGCACAAAAGAGGAGGAAGAAGAAGAAGAAGAAGAAGAAGAAGAGGAAGAAGAGGTGAGTGGTACCGTGGCATCTCTTCCAAAGCGTGACATGTAGCGATGACGAGCAGACTTTTTGCCTTCCACAACTTGTTTGGCTGCTGTGCTTCTTGGGCAGGGATGCATGAGAAGCGCTCTGGTCCCTGCCAGGCGCTTGTGTTAGCTGCAGGGAGAGCTGAGAAGTGGCAACTGTGGCTGCCAGCATGGTGGAGCATGAGAAGCCAGCACCCAGGCCAAATGGCCCAAAGAAATGGTGGCAAGGGGCGGTGCTGAGAACTGCAGAGGAAGGCAAAAAACCGCCGGGGACCAGTGCCAATGTGCCCCGGGGGAAAAAGTTCCTTGCTGAGCCCAGTGCTGGCCATGGGCTGTTCCCTGAGCATGTGAGCCAGACCTGGCTCCTTGTCTCACAGGCTGCTCATGCTTCGCAGGAGCTGCCCAAGCCCTATCCTCCGCTGAGCTGGAGCTATCTGGTGGACTTGCCAGAGTGCCCAGCTGCCTCTGAGCTGATAGACCTTGTGGGCAAGAATCCTTGCTGTCCCTGTGTAGGACACCAGTGGGTGTTCCAAAGCACTGCAAGCCCTTGCAAGCCCTTGCAAGCCCTCGACATCCTATCTCTTAGGGCTCCTGAGCGTTGCTGTGTAGGAGATGAGGATGGTGAGCTGTGCAGTGCTCCTCAAGAAGGAATTGCCTTGGTCTTGCCACTGCTATCCAGTTGAAAAGGATTTGCATCCATGAGCCGAGCTTGGAAGGTGGCCCTGCCAGCAGATTGTCTTGCAGCGGAGAACCTCCAGCAGCCTCATGCAAGGTTTTCTTCCCTCAGCCCCTGGCCTGTGATTCCAGCAGCTCCTCAAGTGCTTCCTGTCAGATGTGCTGGGGCTGCCCCCGGGCCAGCTCTGGCAGTGGACACGGGAGGCTGCTCCTTTGGATCCTGCGTGGGGCCTCGTGCTCACTGCGTTGCCGGGTGCTGGCATTGTGACATGGGGCTGACACAGCCGCATATGTGCAGCCCTTTGGAGGAAGCCTTTGGGGTGCTGGCTCCAAATCAGTCCCTGTAGCTACAAAATAGGGGAGTAAGCAACCTAATAGAGTCCCTTTTTTGCAAAAAGACAGTGTGGATTTGTTGCCAGTGCAGCCTTCCTTCCAGTAGCAATACTGCCTGTAGTATCATGTATGGAGGCCTCAGGGCTCGCTCAGGGCTTGTCACGCAGAACTGCAGGCCTGACAGAGCAGAACTGCTCTCCTCTCCTGTCCTCTCCTCTCCTCTCCTCTTCTCTCCTGTCCGCCAGTCCAATATCTAAGTGACTGTTTGCCTGAAAGGACAGAGGGGTTTCAGTTCCAAAATCAATTTCAAGGACACATAACACAATGAATTTTATTTTATTTTGTTGTTAATTTATTAATTTTCTTGATTTTATGTTAATTCATGTGATGTTTCTTCGTGTCATTTTTTTTCCCTTTGTGACTCTGTTTCAGAACCCAGGCTCACAAGCATTAGCTCAAGCCCAAGTGTAGCCAGGAGTAGGCTGAGGCATTCTTCAGTTTAGCCTGAGAAAAGATCCCTTGCAGGCTGGCAAAGGCAAGTCCCAGAGCTGCAGAGAGCAGCAGCAGGAATAGAGGCCAAGCTGTCCGCGGTTCCTGCAGAGGGAGAACCTTGACAAGGAGTTGTGGGACTGACCATGCACAAAAGAGGAGGAAGAAGAAGAAGAAGAAGAAGAAGAAGAGGAAGAAGAGGTGAGTGGTACCGTGGCATCTCTTCCAAAGCGTGACATGTAGCGATGACGAGCAGACTTTTTGCCTTCCACAACTTGTTTGGCTGCTGTGCTTCTTGGGCAGGGATGCATGAGAAGCGCTCTGGTCCCTGCCAGGCGCTTGTGTTTGCTGCAGGGAGAGCTGAGAAGTGGCAGCTGCGGCTGCCAGCATGGTGGAGCATGAGCAGCCAGCTCCCAGGCCAAATGGCCCAAAGAAATGGTGGCAAGGGGCGGTGCTGAGAACTGCAGAGGAAGGCAAAAAACCGCCGGGGACCAGTGCCAATGTGCCCCGGGGGAAAAAGTTCCTTGCTGAGCCCAGTGCTGGCCATGGGCTGTTCCCTGAGCATGTGAGCCAGACCTGGCTCCTTGTCTCACAGGCTGCTCATGCTTCCCAGGAGCTGCCCAAGCCCTATCCTCCGCTGAGCTGGAGCTATCTGGCGGACTTGCCAGAGTGCCCAACTGCTTCTGAGCTGATAGACCTTGTGGGCAAGAATCCTTGTTGTCCCTGTGTAGGACACCAGTGGGTGTTCCATAGCACTGCAAGCCCTTGCAAGCCCTTGCAAGCCCTCGACATCCTATCTCTTACGGCTCCTGAGCGTTGCTCTGTAGGAGATGAGGATGGTGAGCTGTGCAGTGCTCCTCAAGAAGGAATTGCCTTGGTCTTGCCACTGCTATCCAGTTGAAAAGGATTTGCATCCATGAGCCGAGCTTGGAAGGTGGCCCTGCCAGCAGATTGTCTTGCAGCGGAGAACCTCCAGCAGCCTCATGCAAGGTTTTCTTCCCTCAGCCCCTGGCCTGTGATTCCAGCAGCTCCTCAAGTGCTTCCTGTCAGATGTGCTGGGGCTGCCCCCGGGCCAGCTCTGGCAGTGGACACGGGAGGCTGCTCCTTTGGATCCTGCGTGGGGCCTCGTCCTCACTGCGTTGCCGGGTGCTGGCATTGTGACATGGGGCTGACACAGCCGCATATGTGCAGCCCTTTGGAGGAAGCCTTTGGGGTGCTGGCTCCAAATCAGTCCCTGTAGCTACAAAATAGGGGAGTAAGCAACCTAATAGAGTCCCTTTTTTGCAAAAAGACAGTGTGGATTTGTTGCCAGTGCAGCCTTCCTTCCAGTAGCAATACTGCCTGTAGTATCATGTATGGAGGCCTCAGGGCTCGCTCAGGGCTTGTCACGCAGAACTGCAGGCCTGACAGAGCAGAACTGCTCTCCTCTCCTGTCCTCTCCTCTCCTCTCCTCTTCTCTCCTGTCCGCCAGTCCAATATCTAAGAGACTGTTTGCCTGAAAGGACAGAGGGGTTTCAGTTCCAAAATCAATTTCAAGGACACATAACACAAGGAATTTTATTTTATTTTGTTGTTATTTTATTAATTTTCTTGATTTTATGTTAATTCATGTTATGTTTCTTCGTGTCATTTTTTTTCCCTTTGTGACTCTGTTTCAGAACCCAGGCTCACAAGCATTAGCTCAAGCCCAAGTGTAGCCAGGAGTAGGCTGAGGCATTCTTCAGTTTAGCCTGAGAAAAGATCCCTTGCAGGCTGGCAAAGGCAAGTCCCAGAGCTGCAGAGAGCAGCAGCAGGAATAGAGGCCAAGCTGTCCGCGGTTCCTGCAGAGGGAGAACCTTGACAAGGAGTTGTGGGACTGACCATGCACAAAAGAGGAGGAAGAAGAAGAAGAAGAAGAAGAAGAAGAAGAAGAAGAGGAAGAAGAGGTGAGTGGTACCGTGGCATCTCTTCCAAAGCGTGACATGTAGCGATGATGAGCAGACTTTTTGCCTTCCACAACTTGTTTGGCTTCTGTGCTTCTTGGGCAGGGATGCATGAGAAGCGCTCTGGTCCCTGCCAGGCGCTTGTGTTAGCTGCAGGGAGAGCTGAGAAGTGGCAGCTGCGGCTGCCAGCATGGTGGAGCATGAGCAGCCGGCTCCCAGGCCAAATGGCCCAAAGAAATGGTGGCAAGGGGTGGTGCTGAGAACTGCAGAGGAAGGCAAAAAAACGCCGGGGACCAGTGCCAATGTGCCCCGGGGGAAAAAGTTCCTTGCTGAGCCCAGTGCTGGCCATGGGCTGTTCCCTGAGCATGTGAGCCAGACCTGGCTCCTTGTCCCACAGGCTGCTCATGCTTCCCAGGAGCTGCCCAAGCCCTATCCTCCGCTGAGCTGGAGCTATCTGGCGGACTTGCCAGAGTGCCCAACTGCCTCTGAGCTGATAGACCTTGTGGGCAAGAATCCTTGCTGTCCCTGTGGAGGACACCAGTGGGTGTTCCAAAGCACTGCAAGCCCTTGCAAGCCCTTGCAAGGCCTCGACATCCTATCTCTTACGGCTCCTGAGCGTTGCTGTGTAGGAGATGAGGATGGTGAGCTGTGCAGTGCTCCTCAAGAAGGAATTGCCTTGGTCTTGCCACTGCTATGCAGTTGAAAAGGATTTGCATCCATGAGCCGAGCTTGGAAAGTGGCCCTGCCAGCAGATTGTCTTGCAGCGGAGAACCTCCAGCAGCCTCATGCAAGGTTTTCTTCCCTCAGCCCCTGGCCTGTGATTCCAGCAGCTCCTCAAGTGCTTCCTGTCAGATGTGCTGGGGCTGCCCCCGGGCCAGCTCTGGCAGTGGACACGGGAGGCTGCTCCTCTGAATCCTGCGTGGGGCCTGGTGACCACTGCGTTGCCGGGTGCTGGCATTGTGACATGGGGCTGACACAGCCGCATATGTGCAGCCCTTTGGAGGAAGCCTTTGGGGTGCTGGCTCCAAATCAGTCCCTGTACCTACAAAATAGGGGAGTAAGCAACCTAATAGAGTCCCTTTTTTGCAAAAATACAGTGTGGATATGTTGCCAGTGCAGCCTTCCTTCCAGTAGCAATACTGCCTGTAGTATCATGTATGGAGGCCTCAGGGCTCGCTCAGGGCTTGCCACGCAGAACTGCAGGCCTGACAGAGCAGAACTGCTCTCCTCTTCTCTCCTCTCCTCTCCTCTCCTCTCCTCTCCTCTCCTCTCCTCTCCTCTCCTCTTCTCTCCTGTCCGCCAGTCCAATATCTAAGAGACTGTTTGCCTGAAAGGACAGAGGGGTTTCAGTTCCAAAATCAATTTCAAGGACACATAACACAATGAATTTTATTTTATTTTGTTGTTAATTTATTAATTTTCTTGATTTTATGTTAATTCATGTGATGTTTCTTCGTGTCATTTTTTTTCCCTTTGTGACTCTGTTTCAGAAGCCAGGCTCACAAGCATTAGCTCAAGCCCAAGTGTAGCCAGGAGTAGGCTGAGGCATTCTTCAGTTTAGCCTGAGAAAAGATCCCTTGCAGGCTGGCAAAGGCAAGTCCCAGAGCTGCAGAGAGCAGCAGCAGGAATAGAGGCCAAGCTGTCCGCGGTTCCTGCAGAGGGAGAACCTTGACAAGGAGTTGTGGGACTGACCATGCACAAAAGAGGAGGAAGAAGAAGAAGAAGAAGAAGAGGAAGAAGAAGAAGAGGAAGAAGAGGTGAGTGGTACCGTGGCATCTCTTCCAAAGCGTGACATGTAGCGATGATGAGCAGACTTTTTGCCTTCCACAACTTGTTTGGCTTCTGTGCTTCTTGGGCAGGGATGCATGAGAAGCGCTCTGGTCCCTGCCAGGCGCTTGTGTTAGCTGCAGGGAGAGCTGAGAAGTGGCAGCTGCGGCTGCCAGCATGGTGGAGCATGAGCAGCCGGCTCCCAGGCCAAATGGCCCAAAGAAATGGTGGCAAGGGGTGGTGCTGAGAACTGCAGAGGAAGGCAAAAAACCGCCGGGGACCAGTGCCAATGTGCCCCGGGGGAAAAAGTTCCTTGCTGAGCCCAGTGCTGGCCATGGGCTGTTCCCTGAGCATGTGAGCCAGACCTGGCTCCTTGTCCCACAGGCTGCTCATGCTTCCCAGGAGCTGCCCAAGCCCTATCCTCCCTTGAGCTGGAGCTATCTGGCGGACTTGCCAGAGTGCCCAAGTGCCTCTGAGCTGATAGACCTTGTGGGCAAGAATCCTTGCTGTCCCTGTGTAGGACACCAGTGGGTGTTCCAAAGCACTGCAAGCCCTTGCAAGCCCTTGCAAGCCCTCGACATCCTATCTCTTACGGCTCCTGAGCGTTGCTCTGTAGGAGATGAGGATGGTGAGCTCTGCAGTGCTCCTCAAGAAGGAATTGCCTTGGTCTTGCCACTGCTATCCAGTTGAAAAGGATTTGCATCCATGAGGCGAGCTTGGAAGGTGGCCCTGCCAGCCGATTGTCTTGCAGCGGAGAACCTCCAGCAGCCTCATGCAAGGTTTTCTTCCCTCAGCCCCTGGCCTGTGATTCCAGCAGCTCCTCAAGTGCTTCCTGTCAGATGTGCTGGGGCTGCCCCCGGGCCAGCTCTGGCAGTGGACACGGGAGGCTGCTCCTCTGAATCCTGCGTGGGGCCTGGTGACCACTGCGTTGCCGGGTGCTGGCATTGTGACATGGGGCTGACACAGCCGCATATGTGCAGCCCTTTGGAGGAAGCCTTTGGGGTGCTGGCTCCAAATCAGTCCCTGTACCTACAAAATAGGGGAGTAAGCAACCTAATAGAGTCCCTTTTTTGCAAAAAGACAGTGTGGATTTGTTGCCAGTGCAGCCTTCCTTCCAGTAGCAATACTGCCTGTAGTATCATGTATGGAGGCCTCAGGGCTCGCTCAGGGCTTGTCACGCAGAACTGCAGGCCTGACAGAGCAGAACTGCTCTCCTCTCCTCTCCTCTCCTCTCCTCTCCTCTCCTCTCCTCTCCTCTCCTCTCCTCTCCTCTTCTCTCCTGTCCGCCAGTCCAATATCTAAGAGACTGTTTGCCTGAAAGGACAGAGGGGTTTCAGTTCCAAAATCAATTTCAAGGACACATAACACAAGGAATTTTATTTTATTTTGTTGTTATTTTATTAATTTTCTTGATTTTATGTTAATTCATGTGATGTTTCTTCGTGTCATTTTTTTTCCCTTTGTGACTCTGTTTCAGAACCCAGGCTCACAAGCATTAGCTCAAGCCCAAGTGGAGCCAGGAGTAGGCTGAGGCATTCTTCAGTTTAGCCTGAGAAAAGATCCCTTGCAGGCTGGCAAAGGCAAGTCCCAGAGCTGCAGAGAGCAGCAGCAGGAATAGAGGCCAAGCTGTCCGCGGTTCCTGCAGAGGGAGAACCTTGACAAGGAGTTGTGGGACTGACCATGCACAAAAGAGGAGGAAGAAGAAGAAGAAGAAGAAGAAGAAGAAGAAGAAGAGGAAGAAGAGGTGAGTGGTACCGTGGCATCTCTTCCAAAGCGTGACATGTAGCGATGATGAGCAGACTTTTTGCCTTCCACAACTTGTTTGGCTTCTGTGCTTCTTGGGCAGGGATGCATGAGAAGCGCTCTGGTCCCTGCCAGGCGCTTGTGTTAGCTGCAGGGAGAGCTGAGAAGTGGCAGCTGCGGCTGCCAGCATGGTGGAGCATGAGCAGCCGGCTCCCAGGCCAAATGGCCCAAAGAAATGGTGGCAAGGGGTGGTGCTGAGAACTGCAGAGGAAGGCAAAAAAACGCCGGGGACCAGTGCCAATGTGCCCCGGGGGAAAAAGTTCCTTGCTGAGCCCAGTGCTGGCCATGGGCTGTTCCCTGAGCATGTGAGCCAGACCTGGCTCCTTGTCCCACAGGCTGCTCATGCTTCCCAGGAGCTGCCCAAGCCCTATCCTCCGCTGAGCTGGAGCTATCTGGCGGACTTGCCAGAGTGCCCAACTGCCTCTGAGCTGATAGACCTTGTGGGCAAGAATCCTTGCTGTCCCTGTGGAGGACACCAGTGGGTGTTCCAAAGCACTGCAAGCCCTTGCAAGCCCTTGCAAGCCCTCGACATCCTATCTCTTACAGCTCCTGAGCGTTGCTCTGTAGGAGATGAGGATGGTGAGCTGTGCAGTGCTCCTCAAGAAGGAATTGCCTTGGTCTTGCCACTGCTATGCAGTTGAAAAGGATTTGCATCCATGAGCCGAGCTTGGAAAGTGGCCCTGCCAGCAGATTGTCTTGCAGCGGAGAACCTCCAGCAGCCTCATGCAAGGTTTTCTTCCCTCAGCCCCTGGCCTGTGATTCCAGCAGCTCCTCAAGTGCTTCCTGTCAGATGTGCTGGGGCTGCCCCCGGGCCAGCTCTGGCAGTGGACACGGGAGGCTGCTCCTCTGGATCCTGCGTGGGGCCTGGTGACCACTGCGTTGCCGGGTGCTGGCATTGTGACATGGGGCTGACACAGCCGCATATGTGCAGCCCTTTGGAGGAAGCCTTTGGGGTGCTGGCTCCAAATCAGTCCCTGTACCTACAAAATAGGGGAGTAAGCAACCTAATAGAGTCCCTTTTTTGCAAAAATACAGTGTGGATATGTTGCCAGTGCAGCCTTCCTTCCAGTAGCAATACTGCCTGTAGTATCATGTATGGAGGCCTCAGGGCTCGCTCAGGGCTTGTCACGCAGAACTGCAGGCCTGACAGAGCAGAACTGCTCTCCTCTTCTCTCCTCTCCTCTCCTCTCCTCTCCTCTCCTCTCCTCTTCTCTCCTGTCCGCCAGTCCAATATCTAAGAGACTGTTTGCCTGAAAGGACAGAGGGGTTTCAGTTCCAAAATCAATTTCAAGGACACATAACACAATGAATTTTATTTTATTTTGTTGTTAATTTATTAATTTTCTTGATTTTATGTTAATTCATGTGATGTTTCTTCGTGTCATTTTTTTTCCCTTTGTGACTCTGTTTCAGAACCCAGGCTCACAAGCATTAGCTCAAGCCCAAGTGTAGCCAGGAGTAGGCTGAGGCATTCTTCAGTTTAGCCTGAGAAAAGATCCCTTGCAGGCTGGCAAAGGCAAGTCCCAGAGCTGCAGAGAGCAGCAGCAGGAATAGAGGACAAGCTGTCCGCGGTTCCTGCAGAGGGAGAACCTTGACAAGGAGTTGTGGGACTGACCATGCACAAAAGAGGAGGAAGAAGAAGAAGAAGAAGAAGAGGAAGAAGAAGAAGAGGAAGAAGAGGTGAGTGGTACCGTGGCATCTCTTCCAAAGCGTGACATGTAGCGATGATGAGCAGACTTTTTGCCTTCCACAACTTGTTTGGCTTCTGTGCTTCTTGGGCAGGGATGCATGAGAAGCGCTCTGGTCCCTGCCAGGCGCTTGTGTTAGCTGCAGGGAGAGCTGAGAAGTGGCAGCTGCGGCTGCCAGCATGGTGGAGCATGAGCAGCCGGCTCCCAGGCCAAATGGCCCAAAGAAATGGTGGCAAGGGGTGGTGCTGAGAACTGCAGAGGAAGGAAAAAAACCTCCGGGGACCAGTGCCAATGTGCCCCGGGGGAAAAAGTTCCTTGCTGAGCCCAGTGCTGGCCATGGGCTGTTCCCTGAGCATGTGAGCCAGACCTGGCTCCTTGTCCCACAGGCTGCTCATGCTTCCCAGGAGCTGCCCAAGCCCTATCCTCCGCTGAGCTGGAGCTATCTGGCGGACTTGCCAGAGTGCCCAAGTGCCTCTGAGCTGATAGACCTTGTGGGCAAGAATCCTTGCTGTCCCTGTGTAGGACACCAGTGGGTGTTCCAAAGCACTGCCAGCCCTTGCAAGCCCTTGCAAGCCCTCGACATCCTATCTCTTACAGCTCCTGAGCGTTGCTCTGTAGGAGATGAGGATGGTGAGCTGTGCAGTGCTCCTCAAGAAGGAATTGCCTTGGTCTTGCCACTGGTATGCAGTTGAAAAGGATTTGCATCCATGAGCCGAGCTTGGAAAGTGGCCCTGCCAGCAGATTGTCTTGCAGCGGAGAACCTCCAGCAGCCTCATGCAAGGTTTTCTTCCCTCAGCCCCTGGCCTGTGATTCCAGCAGCTCCTCAAGTGCTTCCTGTCAGATGTGCTGGGGCTGCCCCCGGGCCAGCTCTGGCAGTGGACACGGGAGGCTGCTCCTCTTGATCCTGCGTGGGGCCTGGTGACCACTGCGTTGCCGGGTGCTGGCATTGTGACATGGGGCTGACACAGCCGCATATGTGCAGCCCTTTTGGAGGAAGCCTTTGGGGTGCTGGCTCCAAATCAGTCCCTGTAGCTACAAAATAGGGGAGTAAGCAACCTAATAGAGTCCCTTTTTTGCAAAAATACAGTGTGGATATGTTGCCAGTGCAGCCTTCCTTCCAGTAGCAATACTGCCTGTAGTATCATGTATGGAGGCCTCAGGGCTCGCTCAGGGCTTGTCACGCAGAACTGCAGGCCTGACAGAGCAGAACTGCTCTCCTCTTCTCTCCTCTCCTCTCCTCTCCTCTCCTCTCCTCTCCTCTTCTCTCCTGTCCGCCAGTCCAATATCTAAGAGACTGTTTGCCTGAAAGGACAGAGGGGTTTCAGTTCCAAAATCAATTTCAAGGACACATAACACAAGGAATTTTATTTTATTTTGTTGTTATTTTATTAATTTTCTTGATTTTATGTTAATTCATGTGATGTTTCTTCGTGTCATTTTTTTTCCCTTTGTGACTCTGTTTCAGAACCCAGGCTCACAAGCATTAGCTCAAGCCCAAGTGGAGCCAGGAGTAGGCTGAGGCATTCTTCAGTTTAGCCTGAGAAAAGATCCCTTGCAGGCTGGCAAAGGCAAGTCCCAGAGCTGCAGAGAGCAGCAGCAGGAATAGAGGCCAAGCTGTCCGCGGTTCCTGCAGAGGGAGAACCTTGACAAGGAGTTGTGGGACTGACCATGCACAAAAGAGGAGGAAGAAGAAGAAGAAGAAGAAGAAGAAGAAGAAGAAGAGGAAGAAGAGGTGAGTGGTACCGTGGCATCTCTTCCAAAGCGTGACATGTAGCGATGATGAGCAGACTTTTTGCCTTCCACAACTTGTTTGGCTTCTGTGCTTCTTGGGCAGGGATGCATGAGAAGCGCTCTGGTCCCTGCCAGGCGCTTGTGTTAGCTGCAGGGAGAGCTGAGAAGTGGCAGCTGCGGCTGCCAGCATGGTGGAGCATGAGCAGCCGGCTCCCAGGCCAAATGGCCCAAAGAAATGGTGGCAAGGGGTGGTGCTGAGAACTGCAGAGGAAGGCAAAAAAACGCCGGGGACCAGTGCCAATGTGCCCCGGGGGAAAAAGTTCCTTGCTGAGCCCAGTGCTGGCCATGGGCTGTTCCCTGAGCATGTGAGCCAGACCTGGCTCCTTGTCCCACAGGCTGCTCATGCTTCCCAGGAGCTGCCCAAGCCCTATCCTCCGCTGAGCTGGAGCTATCTGGCGGACTTGCCAGAGTGCCCAACTGCCTCTGAGCTGATAGACCTTGTGGGCAAGAATCCTTGCTGTCCCTGTGGAGGACACCAGTGGGTGTTCCAAAGCACTGCAAGCCCTTGCAAGCCCTTGCAAGCCCTCGACATCCTATCTCTTACAGCTCCTGAGCGTTGCTCTGTAGGAGATGAGGATGGTGAGCTGTGCAGTGCTCCTCAAGAAGGAATTGCCTTGGTCTTGCCACTGCTATGCAGTTGAAAAGGATTTGCATCCATGAGCCGAGCTTGGAAAGTGGCCCTGCCAGCAGATTGTCTTGCAGCGGAGAACCTCCAGCAGCCTCATGCAAGGTTTTCTTCCCTCAGCCCCTGGCCTGTGATTCCAGCAGCTCCTCAAGTGCTTCCTGTCAGATGTGCTGGGGCTGCCCCCGGGCCAGCTCTGGCAGTGGACACGGGAGGCTGCTCCTCTGGATCCTGCGTGGGGCCTGGTGACCACTGCGTTGCCGGGTGCTGGCATTGTGACATGGGGCTGACACAGCCGCATATGTGCAGCCCTTTGGAGGAAGCCTTTGGGGTGCTGGCTCCAAATCAGTCCCTGTACCTACAAAATAGGGGAGTAAGCAACCTAATAGAGTCCCTTTTTTGCAAAAATACAGTGTGGATATGTTGCCAGTGCAGCCTTCCTTCCAGTAGCAATACTGCCTGTAGTATCATGTATGGAGGCCTCAGGGCTCGCTCAGGGCTTGTCACGCAGAACTGCAGGCCTGACAGAGCAGAACTGCTCTCCTCTTCTCTCCTCTCCTCTCCTCTCCTCTCCTCTCCTCTCCTCTCCTCTCCTCTTCTCTCCTGTCCGCCAGTCCAATATCTAAGAGACTGTTTGCCTGAAAGGACAGAGGGGTTTCAGTTCCAAAATCAATTTCAAGGACACATAACACAATGAATTTTATTTTATTTTGTTGTTAATTTATTAATTTTCTTGATTTTATGTTAATTCATGTTATGTTTCTTCGTGTCATTTTTTTTCCCTTTGTGACTCTGTTTCAGAACCCAGGCTCACAAGCATTAGCTCAAGCCCAAGTGTAGCCAGGAGTAGGCTGAGGCATTCTTCAGTTTAGCCTGAGAAAAGATCCCTTGCAGGCTGGCAAAGGCAAGTCCCAGAGCTGCAGAGAGCAGCAGCAGGAATAGAGGACAAGCTGTCCGCGGTTCCTGCAGAGGGAGAACCTTGACAAGGAGTTGTGGGACTGACCATGCACAAAAGAGGAGGAAGAAGAAGAAGAAGAAGAAGAGGAAGAAGAAGAAGAGGAAGAAGAGGTGAGTGGTACCGTGGCATCTCTTCCAAAGCGTGACATGTAGCGATGATGAGCAGACTTTTTGCCTTCCACAACTTGTTTGGCTTCTGTGCTTCTTGGGCAGGGATGCATGAGAAGCGCTCTGGTCCCTGCCAGGCGCTTGTGTTAGCTGCAGGGAGAGCTGAGAAGTGGCAGCTGCGGCTGCCAGCATGGTGGAGCATGAGCAGCCGGCTCCCAGGCCAAATGGCCCAAAGAAATGGTGGCAAGGGGTGGTGCTGAGAACTGCAGAGGAAGGAAAAAAACCTCCGGGGACCAGTGCCAATGTGCCCCGGGGGAAAAAGTTCCTTGCTGAGCCCAGTGCTGGCCATGGGCTGTTCCCTGAGCATGTGAGCCAGACCTGGCTCCTTGTCCCACAGGCTGCTCATGCTTCCCAGGAGCTGCCCAAGCCCTATCCTCCGCTGAGCTGGAGCTATCTGGCGGACTTGCCAGAGTGCCCAAGTGCCTCTGAGCTGATAGACCTTGTGGGCAAGAATCCTTGCTGTCCCTGTGTAGGACACCAGTGGGTGTTCCAAAGCACTGCCAGCCCTTGCAAGCCCTTGCAAGCCCTCGACATCCTATCTCTTACAGCTCCTGAGCGTTGCTCTGTAGGAGATGAGGATGGTGAGCTGTGCAGTGCTCCTCAAGAAGGAATTGCCTTGGTCTTGCCACTGCTATGCAGTTGAAAAGGATTTGCATCCATGAGCCGAGCTTGGAAAGTGGCCCTGCCAGCAGATTGTCTTGCAGCGGAGAACCTCCAGCAGCCTCATGCAAGGTTTTCTTCCCTCAGCCCCTGGCCTGTGATTCCAGCAGCTCCTCAAGTGCTTCCTGTCAGATGTGCTGGGGCTGCCCCCGGGCCAGCTCTGGCAGTGGACACGGGAGGCTGCTCCTCTTGATCCTGCGTGGGGCCTGGTGACCACTGCGTTGCCGGGTGCTGGCATTGTGACATGGGGCTGACACAGCCGCATATGTGCAGCCCTTTTGGAGGAAGCCTTTGGGGTGCTGGCTCCAAATCAGTCCCTGTAGCTACAAAATAGGGGAGTAAGCAACCTAATAGAGTCCCTTTTTTGCAAAAATACAGTGTGGATATGTTGCCAGTGCAGCCTTCCTTCCAGTAGCAATACTGCCTGTAGTATCATGTATGGAGGCCTCAGGGCTCGCTCAGGGCTTGTCACGCAGAACTGCAGGCCTGACAGAGCAGAACTGCTCTCCTCTTCTCTCCTCTCCTCTCCTCTCCTCTCCTCTCCTCTCCTCTTCTCTCCTGTCCGCCAGTCCAATATCTAAGAGACTGTTTGCCTGAAAGGACAGAGGGGTTTCAGTTCCAAAATCAATTTCAAGGACACATAACACAATGAATTTTATTTTATTTTGTTGTTAATTTATTAATTTTCTTGATTTTATGTTAATTCATGTTATGTTTCTTCGTGTCATTTTTTTCCCTTTGTGACTCTGTTTCAGAACCCAGGCTCACAAGCATTAGCTCAAGCCCAAGTGTAGCCAGGAGTAGGCTGAGGCATTCTTCAGTTTAGCCTGAGAAAAGATCCCTTGCAGGCTGGCAAAGGCAAGTCCCAGAGCTGCAGACAGCAGCAGCAGGAATAGAGGCCAAGCTGTTCGCGGTTCCTGCAGAGGGAGAACCTTGACAAGGAGTTGTGGGACTGACCATGCACAAAAGAGGAAGAAGAAGAAGAAGAAGAGGAAGAAGAGGAAGAAGAGGAAGAAGAGGAACAAGAGGAAGAAGAGGTGAGTGGTACCGTGGCATCTCTTCCAAAGCGTGACATGTAGCGATGACGAGCAGACCTTTTGCCTTCCACAACTTGTTTGGCTGCTGTGCTTCTTGGGCAGGGATGCATGAGAAGCGCTCTGGTCCCTGCCAGGCGCTTGTGTTAGCTGCAGGGAGAGCTGAGAAGTGGCAGCTGCGGCTGCCAGCATGGTGGAGCATGAGCAGCCGGCTCCCAGGCCAAATGGCCCAAAGAAATGGTGGCAAGGGGCCGTGCTGAGAACTGCAGAGGAAGGCAAGAAACCGCCGGGGACCAGTGCCAATGTGCCCTGGGGGAAAAAGTTCCTTGCTGAGCCCAGTGCTGGCCATGGGCTGTTCCCTGAGCATGTGAGCCAGACCTGGCTCCTTGTCCCACAGGCTGCTCATGCTTCCCAGGAGCTGCCCAAGCCCTATCCTCCCTTGAGCTGGAGCTATGTCGCGGACTTGCCAGAGTGCCCAAGTGCCTCTGAGCTGATAGACCTTGTGGGCAAGAATCCTTGCTGTCCCTGTGTAGGACACCAGTGGGTGTTCCAAAGCACTGCAAGCCCTTGCAAGCCCTTGCAAGCCCTCGACATCCTATCTCTTACGGCTCCTGAGCGTTGCTCTGTAGGAGATGAGGATGGTGAGCTGTGCAGTGCTCCTCAAGAAGGAATTGCCTTGGTCTTGCCACTGCTATCCAGTTGAAAAGGATTTGCATCCATGAGCCGAGCTTGGAAGGTGGCCCTGCCAGCAGATTGTCTTGCAGCGGAGAACCTCCAGCAGCCTCATGCAAGGTTTTCTTCCCTCAGCCCCTGGCCTGTGATTCCAGCAGCTCCTCAAGTGCTTCCTGTGAGATGTGCTGGGGCTGCCCCCGGGCCAGCTCTGGCAGTGGACACGGGAGGCTGCTCCTCTGGATCCTGCGTGGGGCCTGGTGACCACTGCGTTGCCGGGTGCTGGCATTGTGACATGGGGCTGACACAGCCGCATATGTGCAGCCCTTTGGAGGAAGCCTTTGGGATGCTGGCTCCAAATCAGTCCCTGTACCTACAAAATAGGGGAGTAAGCAACCTAATAGAGTCCCTTTTTTGCAAAAAGACAGTGTGGATTTGTTGCCAGTGCAGCCTTCCTTCCAGTAGCAATACTGCCTGTAGTATCATGTATGGAGGCCTCAGGGCTCGCTCAGGGCTTGTCACGCAGAACTGCAGGCCTGACAGAGCAGAACTGCTCTCCTCTCCTCTCCTCTCCTCTCCTCTCCTCTCCTCTCCTCTCCTCTCCTCTCCTCTCCTCTCCTCTCCTCTCCTCTCCTCTCCTCTCCTCTCCTCTTCTCTTCTCTTCTCTCCTGTCCGCCAGTCGAATATCTAAGAGACTGTTTGCCTGAAAGGACAGAGGGGTTTCAATTCTAAAATCAATGTCAAGGACACATAACACAAAGAATTTTATTTTATTTTGTTGTTAATTTATTAATTTTCTGGATTTTATGTTAATTCATGTCATTTTTTTTCCCTTTGTGACTCTGTTTCAGAACCCAGGCTCACAAGCATTAGCTCAAGCCCAAGTGTAGCCAGGAGTAGGCTGAGGCATTCTTCAGTTTAGCCTGAGAAAAGATCCCTTGCAGGCTGGCAAAGGCAAGTCCCAGAGCTGCAGAGAGCAGCAGCAGGAATAGAGGCCAAGCTGTCCGCGGTTCCTGCAGAGGGAGAACCTTGACAAGGAGTTGTGGGACTGACCATGCACAAAAGAGGAGGAAGAAGAAGAAGAAGAAGAAGAAGAAGAAGAAGAAGAGGAAGAAGAGGTGAGTGGTACCGTGGCATCTCTTCCAAAGCGTGACATGTAGCGATGATGAGCAGACTTTTTGCCTTCCACAACTTGTTTGGCTTCTGTGCTTCTTGGGCAGGGATGCATGAGAAGCGCTCTGGTCCCTGCCAGGCGCTTGTGTTAGCTGCAGGGACTGCTGAGAAGTGGCAGCTGCGGCTGCCAGCATGGTGGAGCATGAGCAGCCGGCTCCCAGGCCAAATGGCCCAAAGAAATGGTGGCAAGGGGTGGTGCTGAGAACTGCAGTGGAAGGCAAAAAACCGCCGGGGACCAGTGCCAATGTGCCCCGGGGGAAAAAGTTCCTTGCTGAGCCCAGTGCTGGCCATGGGCTGTTCCCTGAGCATGTGAGCCAGACCTGGCTCCTTGTCCCACAGGCTGCTCATGCTTCCCAGGAGCTGCCCAAGCCCTATCCTCCCTTGAGCTGGAGCTATCTGGCGGACTTGCCAGAGTGCCCAAGTGCCTCTGAGCTGATAGACCTTGTGGGCAAGAATCCTTGCTGTCCCTGTGTAGGACACCAGTGGGTGTTCCAAAGCACTGCAAGCCCTTGCAAGCCCTTGCAAGCCCTCGACATCCTATCTCTTACGGCTCCTGAGCGTTGCTCTGTAGGAGATGAGGATGGTGAGCTGTGCAGTGCTCCTCAAGAAGGAATTGCCTTGGTCTTGCCACTGCTATCCAGTTGAAAAGGATTTGCATCCATGAGCCGAGCTTGGAAGGTGGCCCTGCCAGCAGATTGTCTTGCAGCGGAGAACCTCCAGCAGCCTCATGCAAGGTTTTCTTCCCTCAGCCCCTGGCCTGTGATTCCAGCAGCTCCTCAAGTGCTTCCTGTCAGATGTGCTGGGGCTGCCCCCGGGCCAGCTCTGGCAGTGGACACGGGAGGCTGCTCCTCTGAATCCTGAGTGGGGCCTGGTGACCACTGCGTTGCCGGGTGCTGGCATTGTGACATGGGGCTGACACAGCCGCATATGTGCAGCCCTTTGGAGGAAGCCTTTGGGGTGCTGGCTCCAAATCAGTCCCTGTACCTACAAAATAGGGGAGTAAGCAACCTAATAGAGTCCCTTTTTTGCAAAAAGACAGTGTGGATTTGTTGCCAGTGCAGCCTTCCTTCCAGTAGCAATACTGCCTGTAGTATCATGTATGGAGGCCTCAGGGCTCGCTCAGGGCTTGTCACGCAGAACTGCAGGCCTGACAGAGCAGAACTGCTCTCCTCTCCTCTCCTCTCCTCTCCTCTCCTCTCCTCTCCTCTCCTCTTCTCTCCTGTCCGCCAGTCCAATATCTAAGAGACTGTTTGCCTGAAAGGACAGAGGGGTTTCAGTTCCAAAATCAATTTCAAGGACACATAACACAAGGAATTTTATTTTATTTTGTTGTTATTTTATTAATTTTCTTGATTTTATGTTAATTCATGTGATGTTTCTTCGTGTCATTTTTTTTCCCTTTGTGACTCTGTTTCAGAACCCAGGCTCACAAGCATTAGCTCAAGCCCAAGTGTAGCCAGGAGTAGGCTGAGGCATTCTTCAGTTTAGCCTGAGAAAAGATCCCTTGCAGGCTGGCAAAGGCAAGTCCCAGAGCTGCAGAGAGCAGCAGCAGGAATAGAGGCCAAGCTGTCCGCGGTTCCTGCAGAGGGAGAACCTTGACAAGGAGTTGTGGGACTGACCATGCACAAAAGAGGAGGAAGAAGAAGAAGAAGAAGAAGAAGAAGAAGAAGAAGAGGAAGAAGAGGTGAGTGGTACCGTGGCATCTCTTCCAAAGCGTGACATGTAGCGATGATGAGCAGACTTTTTGCCTTCCACAACTTGTTTGGCTTCTGTGCTTCTTGGGCAGGGATGCATGAGAAGCGCTCTGGTCCCTGCCAGGCGCTTGTGTTAGCTGCAGGGAGAGCTGAGAAGTGGCAGCTGCGGCTGCCAGCATGGTGGAGCATGAGCAGCCGGCTCCCAGGCCAAATGGCCCAAAGAAATGGTGGCAAGGGGTGGTGCTGAGAACTGCAGAGGAAGGCAAAAAACCGCCGGGGACCAGTGCCAATGTGCCCCGGGGGAAAAAGTTCCTTGCTGAGCCCAGTGCTGGCCATGGGCTGTTCCCTGAGCATGTGAGCCAGACCTGGCTCCTTGTCCCACAGGCTGCTCATGCTTCCCAGGAGCTGCCCAAGCCCTATCCTCCGCTGAGCTGGAGCTATCTGGCGGACTTGCCAGAGTGCCCAAGTGCCTCTGAGCTGATAGACCTTGTGGGCAAGAATCCTTGCTGTCCCTGTGTAGGACACCAGTGGGTGTTCCAAAGCACTGCAAGCCCTTGCAAGCCCTTGCAAGCCCTCGACATCCTATCTCTTACAGCTCCTGAGCGTTGCTCTGTAGGAGATGAGGATGGTGAGCTGTGCAGTGCTCCTCAAGAAGGAATTGCCTTGGTCTTGCCACTGCTATGCAGTTGAAAAGGATTTGCATCCATGAGCCGAGCTTGGAAAGTGGCCCTGCCAGCAGATTGTCTTGCAGCGGAGAACCTCCAGCAGCCTCATGCAAGGTTTTCTTCCCTCAGCCCCTGGCCTGTGATTCCAGCAGCTCCTCAAGTGCTTCCTGTCAGATGTGCTGGGGCTGCCCCCGGGCCAGCTCTGGCAGTGGACACGGGAGGCTGCTCCTCTTGATCCTGCGTGGGGCCTGGTGACCACTGCGTTGCCGGGTGCTGGCATTGTGACATGGGGGTGACACAGCCGCATATGTGCAGCCCTTTGGAGGAAGCCTTTGGGGTGCTGGCTCCAAATCAGTCCCTGTACCTACAAAATAGGGGAGTAAGCAACCTAATAGAGTCCCTTTTTTGCAAAAAGACAGTGTGGATTTGTTGCCAGTGCAGCCTTCCTTCCAGTAGCAATACTGCCTGTAGTATCATGTATGGAGGCCTCAGGGCTCGCTCAGGGCTTGTCACGCAGAACTGCAGGCCTGACAGAGCAGAACTGCTCTCCTCTTCTCTCCTCTCCTCTCCTCTCCTCTCCTCTCCTCTTCTCTCCTGTCCGCCAGTCCAATATCTAAGAGACTGTTTGCCTGAAAGGACAGAGGGGTTTCAGTTCCAAAATCAATTTCAAGGACACATAACACAATGAATTTTATTTTATTTTGTTGTTAATTTATTAATTTTCTTGATTTTATGTTAATTCATGTTATGTTTCTTCGTGTCATTTTTTTTCCCTTTGTGACTCTGTTTCAGAACCCAGGCTCACAAGCATTAGCTCAAGCCCAAGTGGAGCCAGGAGTAGGCTGAGGCATTCTTCAGTTTAGCCTGAGAAAAGATCCCTTGCAGGCTGGCAAAGGCAAGTCCCAGAGCTGCAGAGAGCAGCAGCAGGAATAGAGGCCAAGCTGTCCGCGGTTCCTGCAGAGGGAGAACCTTGACAAGGAGTTGTGGGACTGACCATGCACAAAAGAGGAGGAAGAAGAAGAAGAAGAAGAAGAGGAAGAAGAAGAAGAGGAAGAAGAGGTGAGTGGTACCGTGGCATCTCTTCCAAAGCGTGACATGTAGCGATGATGAGCAGACTTTTTGCCTCCCACAACTTGTTTGGCTTCTGTGCTTCTTGGGCAGGGATGCATGAGAAGCGCTCTGGTCCCTGCCAGGCGCTTGTGTTAGCTGCAGGGAGAGCTGAGAAGTGGCAGCTGCGGCTGCCAGCATGGTGGAGCATGAGCAGCCGGCTCCCAGGCCAAATGGCCCAAAGAAATGGTGGCAAGGGGCCGTGCTGAGAACTGCAGAGGAAGGCAAAAAACCGCCGGGGACCAGTGCCAATGTGCCCCGGGGGAAAAAGTTCCTTGCTGAGCCCAGTGCTGGCCATGGGCTGTTCCCTGAGCATGTGAGCCAGACCTGGCTCCTTGTCCCACAGGCTGCTCATGCTTCCCAGGAGCTGCCCAAGCCCTATCCTCCCTTGAGCTGGAGCTATCTGGCGGACTTGCCAGAGTGCCCAAGTGCCTCTGAGCTGATAGACCTTGTGGGCAAGAATCCTTGCTGTCCCTGTGTAGGACACCAGTGGGTGTTCCAAAGCACTGCCAGCCCTTGCAAGCCCTTGCAAGCCCTCGACATCCTATCTCTTACAGCTCCTGAGCGTTGCTCTGTAGGAGATGAGGATGGTGAGCTGTGCAGTGCTCCTCAAGAAGGAATTGCCTTGGTCTTGCCACTGCTATGCAGTTGAAAAGGATTTGCATCCATGAGCCGAGCTTGGAAAGTGGCCCTGCCAGCAGATTGTCTTGCAGCGGAGAACCTCCAGCAGCCTCATGCAAGGTTTTCTTCCCTCAGCCCCTGGCCTGTGATTCCAGCAGCTCCTCAAGTGCTTCCTGTCAGATGTGCTGGGGCTGCCCCCGGGCCAGCTCTGGCAGTGGACACGGGAGGCTGCTCCTCTTGATCCTGCGTGGGGCCTGGTGACCACTGCGTTGCCGGGTGCTGGCATTGTGACATGGGGCTGACACAGCCGCATATGTGCAGCCCTTTGGAGGAAGCCTTTGGGGTGCTGGCTCCAAATCAGTCCCTGTACCTACAAAATAGGGGAGTAAGCAACCTAATAGAGTCCCTTTTTTGCAAAAATACAGTGTGGATATGTTGCCAGTGCAGCCTTCCTTCCAGTAGCAATACTGCCTGTAGTATCATGTATGGAGGCCTCAGGGCTCGCTCAGGGCTTGTCACGCAGAACTGCAGGCCTGACAGAGCAGAACTGCTCTCCTCTTCTCTCCTCTCCTCTCCTCTCCTCTCCTCTCCTCTTCTCTCCTGTCCGCCAGTCCAATATCTAAGAGACTGTTTGCCTGAAAGGACAGAGGGGTTTCAGTTCCAAAATCAATTTCAAGGACACATAACACAATGAATTTTATTTTATTTTGTTGTTAATTTATTAATTTTCTTGATTTTATGTTAATTCATGTTATGTTTCTTCGTGTCATTTTTTTTCCCTTTGTGACTCTGTTTCAGAACCCAGGCTCACAAGCATTAGCTCAAGCCCAAGTGGAGCCAGGAGTAGGCTGAGGCATTCTTCAGTTTAGCCTGAGAAAAAATCCCTTGCAGGCTGGCAAAGGCAAGTCCCAGAGCTGCAGAGAGCAGCAGCAGGAATAGAGGCCAAGCTGTCCGCGGTTCCTGCAGAGGGAGAACCTTGACAAGGAGTTGTGGGACTGACCATGCACAAAAGAGGAGGAAGAAGAAGAAGAAGAAGAAGAAGAAGAAGAAGAAGAGGAAGAAGAGGTGAGTGGTACCGTGGCATCTCTTCCAAAGCGTGACATGTAGCGATGATGAGCAGACTTTTTGCCTTCCACAACTTGTTTGGCTTCTGTGCTTCTTGGGCAGGGATGCATGAGAAGCGCTCTGGTCCCTGCCAGGCGCTTGTGTTAGCTGCAGGGAGAGCTGAGAAGTGGCAGCTGCGGCTGCCAGCATGGTGGAGCATGAGCAGCCGGCTCCCAGGCCAAATGGCCCAAAGAAATGGTGGCAAGGGGTGGTGCTGAGAACTGCAGAGGAAGGCAAAAAACCGCCGGGGACCAGTGCCAATGTGCCCCGGGGGAAAAAGTTCCTTGCTGAGCCCAGTGCTGGCCATGGGCTGTTCCCTGAGCATGTGAGCCAGACCTGGCTCCTTGTCCCACAGGCTGCTCATGCTTCCCAGGAGCTGCCCAAGCCCTATCCTCCGCTGAGCTGGAGCTATCTGGCGGACTTGCCAGAGTGCCCAAGTGCCTCTGAGCTGATAGACCTTGTGGGCAAGAATCCTTGCTGTCCCTGTGTAGGACACCAGTGGGTGTTCCAAAGCACTGCCAGCCCTTGCAAGCCCTTGCAAGCCCTCGACATCCTATCTCTTACAGCTCCTGAGCGTTGCTCTGTAGGAGATGAGGATGGTGAGCTGTGCAGTGCTCCTCAAGAAGGAATTGCCTTGGTCTTGCCACTGCTATGCAGTTGAAAAGGATTTGCATCCATGAGCCGAGCTTGGAAAGTGGCCCTGCCAGCAGATTGTCTTGCAGCGGAGAACCTCCAGCAGCCTCATGCAAGGTTTTCTTCCCTCAGCCCCTGGCCTGTGATTCCAGCAGCTCCTCAAGTGCTTCCTGTCAGATGTGCTGGGGCTGCCCCCGGGCCAGCTCTGGCAGTGGACACGGGAGGCTGCTCCTCTTGATCCTGCGTGGGGCCTGGTGACCACTGCGTTGCCGGGTGCTGGCATTGTGACATGGGGCTGACACAGCCGCATATGTGCAGCCCTTTGGAGGAAGCCTTTGGGGTGCTGGCTCCAAATCAGTCCCTGTACCTACAAAATAGGGGAGTAAGCAACCTAATAGAGTCCCTTTTTTGCAAAAATACAGTGTGGATATGTTGCCAGTGCAGCCTTCCTTCCAGTAGCAATACTGCCTGTAGTATCATGTATGGAGGCCTCAGGGCTCGCTCAGGGCTTGTCACGCAGAACTGCAGGCCTGACAGAGCAGAAGTGCTCTCCTCTCCTCTCCTCTCCTGTCCGCCAGTCCAATATCTAAGAGACTGTTTGCCTGAAAGGACAGAGGGGTTTCAGTTCCAAAATCAATTTCAAGGACACATAACACAATGAATTTTATTTTATTTTGTTGTTAATTTATTAATTTTCTTGATTTTATGTTAATTCATGTTATGTTTCTTCGTGTCATTTTTTTTCCCTTTGTGACTCTGTTTCAGAACCCAGGCTCACAAGCATTAGCTCAAGCCCAAGTGTAGCCAGGAGTAGGCTGAGGCATTCTTCAGTTTAGCCTGAGAAAAGATCCCTTGCAGGCTGGCAAAGGCAAGTCCCAGAGCTGCAGAGAGCAGCAGCAGGAATAGAGGCCAAGCTGTTCGCGGTTCCTGCAGAGGGAGAACCTTGACAAGGAGTTGTGGGACTGACCATGCACAAAAGAGGAAGAAGAAGAAGAAGAAGAGGAAGAAGAGGAAGAAGAGGAAGAAGAGGAACAAGAGGAAGAAGAGGTGAGTGGTACCGTGGCATCTCTTCCAAAGCGTGACATGTAGCGATGACGAGCAGACCTTTTGCCTTCCACAACTTGTTTGGCTGCTGTGCTTCTTGGGCAGGGATGCATGAGAAGCGCTCTGGTCCCTGCCAGGCGCTTGTGTTAGCTGCAGGGAGAGCTGAGAAGTGGCAGCTGCGGCTGCCAGCATGGTGGAGCATGAGCAGCCGGCTCCCAGGCCAAATGGCCCAAAGAAATGGTGGCAAGGGGCCGTGCTGAGAACTGCAGAGGAAGGCAAGAAACCGCCGGGGAGCAGTGCCAATGTGCCCCGGGGGAAAAAGTTCCTTGCTGAGCCCAGTGCTGGCCATGGGCTGTTCCCTGAGCATGTGAGCCAGACCTGGCTCCTTGTCCCACAGGCTGCTCATGCTTCCCAGGAGCTGCCCAAGCCCTATCCTCCCTTGAGCTGGAGCTATGTCGCGGACTTGCCAGAGTGCCCAAGTGCCTCTGAGCTGATAGACCTTGTGGGCAAGAATCCTTGCTGTCCCTGTGTAGGACACCAGTGGGTGTTCCAAAGCACTGCAAGCCCTTGCAAGCCCTTGCAAGCCCTCGACATCCTATCTCTTACGGCTCCTGAGCGTTGCTCTGTAGGAGATGAGGATGGTGAGCTGTGCAGTGCTCCTCAAGAAGGAATTGCCTTGGTCTTGCCACTGCTATCCAGTTGAAAAGGATTTGCATCCATGAGCCGAGCTTGCAAGGTGGCCCTGCCAGCAGATTGTCTTGCAGCGGAGAACCTCCAGCAGCCTCATGCAAGGTTTTCTTCCCTCAGCCCCTGGCCTGTGATTCCAGCAGCTCCTCAAGTGCTTCCTGTCAGATGTGCTGGGGCTGCCCCCGGGCCAGCTCTGGCAGTGGACACGGGAGGCTGCTCCTCTGGATCCTGCGTGGGGCCTGGTGACCACTGCGTTGCCGGGTGCTGGCATTGTGACATGGGGCTGACACAGCCGCATATGTGCAGCCCTTTGGAGGAAGCCTTTGGGATGCTGGCTCCAAATCAGTCCCTGTACCTACAAAATAGGGGAGTAAGCAACCTAATAGAGTCCCTTTTTTGCAAAAAGACAGTGTGGATTTGTTGCCAGTGCAGCCTTCCTTCCAGTAGCAATACTGCCTGTAGTATCATGTATGGAGGCCTCAGGGCTCGCTCAGGGCTTGTCACGCAGAACTGCAGGCCTGACAGAGCAGAACTGCTCTCCTCTCCTCTCCTCTCCTCTCCTCTCCTCTCCTCTTCTCTTCTCTTCTCTCCTGTCCGCCAGTCGAATATCTAAGAGACTGTTTGCCTGAAAGGACAGAGGGGTTTCAATTCTAAAATCAATGTCAAGGACACATAACACAAAGAATTTTATTTTATTTTGTTGTTAATTTATTAATTTTCTGGATTTTATGTTAATTCATGTCATTTTTTTTCCCTTTGTGACTCTGTTTCAGAACCCAGGCTCACAAGCATTAGCTCAAGCCCAAGTGTAGCCAGGAGTAGGCTGAGGCATTCTTCAGTTTAGCATGAGAAAAGATCCCTTGCAGGCTGGCAAAGGCAAGTCCCAGAGCTGCAGAGAGCAGCAGCAGGAATAGAGGCCAAGCTGTCCGCGGTTCCTGCAGAGGGAGAACCTTGACAAGGACTTGTGGGACTGACCATGCACAAAAGAGGAGGAAGAAGAAGAAGAAGAAGAAGAGGAAGAAGAGGAAGAAGAGGAAGAAGAGGAACAAGAGGAAGAAGAGGTGAGTGGTACCGTGGCATCTCTTCCAAAGCGTGACATGTAGCGATGACGGGCAGACCTTTTGCCTTCCACAACTTGTTTGGCTGCTGTGCTTCTTGGGCAGGGATGCATGAGAAGCGCTCTGGTCCCTGCCAGGCCCTTGTGTTAGCTGTAGGGAGAGCTGAGAAGTGGCAGCTGCGGCTGCCAGCATGGTGGAGCATGAGCAGCCGGCTCCCAGGCCAAATGGCCCAAAGAAATGGTGGCAAGGGGCCGTGCTGAGAACTGCAGAGGAAGGCAAAAAACCGCCAGGGACCAGTGCCAATGTGCCCCGGGGGAAAAAGTTCCTTGCTGAGCCCAGTGCTGGCCATGGGCTGTTCCCTGAGCATGTGAGCCAGACCTGGCTCCTTGTCCCACAGGCTGCTCATGCTTCCCAGGAGCTGCCCAAGCCCTATCCTCCCTTGAGCTGGAGCTATCTGGCGGACTTGCCAGAGTGCCCAAGTGCCTCTGAGCTGATAGACCTTGTGGGCAAGAATCCTTGCTGTCCCTGTGTAGGACACCAGTGGGTGTTCCAAAGCACTGCAAGCCCTTGCAAGCCCTTGCAAGCCCTCGACATCCTATCTCTTACGGCTCCTGAGCGTTGCTCTGTAGGAGATGAGGATGGTGAGCTCTGCAGTGCTCCTCAAGAAGGAATTGCCTTGGTCTTGCCACTGCTATCCAGTTGAAAAGGATTTGCATCCATGAGCCGAGCTTGGAAGGTGGCCCTGCCAGCAGATTGTCTTGCAGCGGAGAACCTCCAGCAGCCTCATGCAAGGTTTTCTTCCCTCAGCCCATGGCCTGTGATTCCAGCAGCTCCTCAAGTGCTTCCTGTGAGATGTGCTGGGGCTGCCCCCGGGCCAGCTCTGGCAGTGGACACGGGAGGCTGCTCCTCTGGATCCTGCGTGGGGCCTGGTGACCACTGCGTTGCCGGGTGCTGGCATTGTGACATGGGGGTGACACAGCCGCATATGTGCAGCCCTTTGGAGGAAGCCTTTGGGGTGCTGGCTCCAAATCAGTCCCTGTAGCTACAAAATAGGGGAGTAAGCAACCTAATAGAGTCCCTTTTTTGCAAAAAGACAGTGTGGATTTGTTGCCAGTGCAACCTTACTTCCAGTAGCAATACTGCCTGTAGTATCATGTATGGAGGCCTCAGGGCTCGCTCAGGGCTTGTCACGCAGAACTGCAGGCCTGACAGAGCAGAACTGCTCTCCTCTCCTCTCCTCTCCTCTCCTCTCCTCTCCTCTCCTCTCCTCTCCTCTCCTCTCCTCTCCTCTCCTCTTCTCTTCTCTTCTCTCCTGTCCGCCAGTCGAATATATAAGAGACTGTTTGCCTGAAAGGACAGAGGGTTTTCAATTCTAAAATCAATGTCAAGGACACATAACACAAAGAATTTTATTTTATTTTGTTGTTAATTTATTAATTTTCTTGATTTTATGTTAATTCATGTCATTTTTTTTCCCTTTGTGACTCTGTTTCAGAACCCAGGCTCACAAGCATTAGCTCAAGCCCAAGTGTAGCCAGGAGTAGGCTGAGGCATTCTTCAGTTTAGCATGAGAAAAGATCCCTTGCAGGCTGGCAAAGGCAAGTCCCAGAGCTGCAGAGAGCAGCAGCAGGAATAGAGGCCAAGCTGTCCGCGGTTCCTGCAGAGGGAGAACCTTGACAAGGAGTTGTGGGACTGACCATGCACAAAAGAGGAAGAAGAAGAAGAAGAAGAGGAAGAAGAAGAAGAAGATGAAGAAGAGGAAGAAGAGGAAGAAGAGGTGAGTGGTACCGTGGCATCTCTTCCAAAGCGTGACATGTAGCGATGACGAGCAGACCTTTTGCCTTCCACAACTTGTTTGGCTGCTGTGCTTCTTGGGCAGGGATGCATGAGAAGCGCTCTGGTCCCTGCCAGGCGCTTGTGTTAGCTGCAGGGAGAGCTGAGAAGTGGCAGCTGCGGCTCCCAGCATGGTGGAGCATGAGCAGCTGCTCCCAGGCCAAATGGCCCAAAGAAATGGTGGCAAGGGGCCGTGCTGAGAACTGCAGAGGAAGGCAAAAAACCACCGGGGACCAGTGCCAATGTGCCCCAGGGGAAAAAGTTCCTTGCTGAGCCCAGTGCTGGCCATGGGCTGTTCCCTGAGCATGTGAGCCAGACCTGGCTCCTTGTCCCACAGGCTGCTCATGCTTCCCAGGAGCTGCCCAAGCCCTATCCTCCCTTGAGCTGGAGCTATCTGGCGGACTTGCCAGAGTGCCCAAGTGCCTCTGAGCTGATAGACCTTGTGGGCAAGAATCCTTGCTGTCCCTGTGTAGGACACCAGTGGGTGTTCCAAAGCACTGCAAGCCCTTGCAAGCCCTTGCAAGCCCTCGACATCCTATCTCTTACGGCTCCTGAGCGTTGCTCTGTAGGAGATGAGGATGGTGAGCTGTGCAGTGCTCCTCAAGAAGGAATTGCCTTGGTCTTGCCACTGCTATCCAGTTGAAAAGGATTTGCATCCATGAGCCGAGTTTGGAAGGTGGCCCTGCCAGCAGATTGTCTTGCAGCGGAGAACCTCCAGCAGCCTCATGCAAGGTTTTCTTCCCTCAGCCCCTGGCCTGTGATTCCAGCAGCTCCTCAAGTGCTTCCTGTCAGATGTGCTGGGGCTGCCCCCGGGCCAGCTCTGGCAGTGGACACGGGAGGCTGCTCCTCTGGATCCTGCGTGGGGCCTGGTGACCACTGCGTTGCCGGGTGCTGGCATTGTGACATGGGGGTGACACAGCCGCATATGTGCAGCCCTTTGGAGGAAGCCTTTGGGGTGCTGGCCCTGTAGCTACAAAATAGGGGAGTAAGCAACCTAATAGAGTTCCTTTTTTGCAAAAAGACAGTGTGGATTTGTTGCCAGTGCAGCCTTCCTTCCAGTAGCAATACTGCCTGAAGTATCTTGTATGGAGGCCTCAGGGCTCGCTCAGGGCTTGTCACGCAGAACTGCAGGCCTGACAGAGCAGAAGTGCTCTCCTCTCCTCTCCTCTCCTCTCCTCTCCTCTCCTCTCGTCTCCTCTCCTCTTCTCTTCTCTCCTGTCCGCCAGTCCAATATCTAAGAGACTGTTTGCCTGAAAGGACAGAGGGGTTTCAGTTCCAAAATCAATTTCAAGGACACATAACACAAAGAATTTTATTTTATTTTGTTGTTAATTTATTAATTTTCTTGATTTTATATTAATTCATTTTATGCTATTTCATGTCATTTTTTTCCCTTTGTGACTCTGTTTCAGAACCCAGGCTCACAAGCATTAGCTCAAGCCCAAGTGTAGCCAGGAGTAGGCTGAGGCATTCTTCAGTTTAGCATGAGAAAAGATCCCTTGCAGGCTGGCAAAGGCAAGTCCCAGAGCTGCAGAGAGCAGCAGCAGGAATAGAGGCCAAGCTGTCCGCGGTTCCTGCAGAGGGAGAACCTTGACAAGGAGTTGTGGGACTGACCATGCACAAAAGAGGAGGATGAAGAAGAAGAAGAAGAAGAAGAAGAAGAAGAGGAAGAAGAGGAAGAAGAGGTGAGTGGTACCGTGGCATCTCTTCCAAAGCGTGACATGTAGCGATGACGAGCAGACTTTTTGCCTTCCACAACTTGTTTGGCTGCTGTGCTTCTTGGGCAGGGATGCATGAGAAGCGCTCTGGTCCCTGCCAGGCGCTTGTGTTAGCTGCAGGGAGAGCTGAGAAGTGGCAGCTGCGGCTGCCAGCATGGTGGAGCATGAGCAGCCGGCTCCCAGGCCAAATGGCCCAAAGAAAGGGTGGCAAGGGGCAGTGCTGAGAACTGCAGAGGAAGGCAAAAAACCGCCGGGGACCAGTGCCAATGTGCCCCAGGGGAAAAAGTTCCTTGCTGAGCCCAGTGCTGGCCATGGGCTGTTTCCTGAGCATGTGAGCCAGACCTGGCTCCTTGTCCCACAGGCTGCTCATGCTTCCCAGGAGCTGCCCAAGCCCTATCCTCCCTTGAGCTGGAGCTATCTGGCGGACTTGCCAGAGTGCCCAAGTGCCTCTGAGCTGATAGACCTTGTGGGCAAGAATCCTTGCTGTCCCTGTGTAGGACACCAGTGGGTGTTCCAAAGCACTGCAAGCCCTTGCAAGCCCTTGCAAGCCCTCGACATCCTATCTCTTACGGCTCCTGAGCGTTGCTCTGTAGGAGATGAGGATGGTGAGCTGTGCAGTGCTCCTCAAGAAGGAATTGCCTTGGTCTTGCCACTGCTGTCCAGTTGAAAAGGATTTGCATCCATGAGCCGAGCTTGGAAGGTGGCCCTGCCAGCAGATTGTCTTGCAGCGGAGAACCTCCAGCAGCCTCATGCAAGGTTTTCTTCCCTCAGCCCCTGGCCTGTGATTCCAGCAGCTCCTCAAGTGCTTCCTGTCAGATGTGCTGGGGCTGCCCCCGGGCCAGCTCTGGCAGTGGACACGGGAGGCTGCTCCTCTGGATCCTGCGTGGGGCCTGGTGACCACTGCGTTGCCGGGTGCTGGCATTGTGACATGGGGGTGACACAGCCGCATATGTGCAGCCCTTTGGAGGAAGCCTTTGGGGTGCTGGCTCCAAATCAGTCCCTGTAGCTACAAAATAGGGGAGTAAGCAACCTAATAGAGTCCCTTTTTTGCAAAAAGACAGTGTGGATTTGTTGCCAGTGCAGCCTTCCTTCCAGTAGCAATACTGCCTGTAGTATCATGCATGGAGGCCTCAGGGCTCGCTCAGGGCTTGTCACGCAGAACTGCAGGCCTGACAGAGCAGAACTGCTCTCCTCTCCTCTCCTCTCCTCTCCTCTCCTCTCCTCTCCTCTCCTCTCCTCTCCTCGCCTCTCCTCTCCTCTCCTCTCCTCTCCTCTCCTCTCCTCTCCTCTCCTCTTCTCTTCTCTTCTCTCCTGTCCGCCAGTCGAATATCTAAGAGACTGTTTGCCTGAAAGGACAGAGGGTTTTCAATTCTAAAATCAATGTCAAGGACACATAACACAAAGAATTTTATTTTATTTTGTTGTTAATTTATTAATTTTCTTGATTTTATGTTAATTCATGTCATTTTTTTTCCCTTTGTGACTCTGTTTCAGAACCCAGGCTCACAAGCATTAGCTCAAGCCCAAGTGTAGCCAGGAGTAGGCTGAGGCATTCTTCAGTTTAGCCTGAGAAAAGATCCCTTGCAGGCTGGCAAAGGCAAGTCCCAGAGCTGCAGAGAGCAGCAGCAGGAATAGAGGCCAAGCTGTCCGCGGTTCCTGCAGAGGGAGAACCTTGACAAGGAGTTGTGGGACTGACCATGCACAAAAGAGGAAGAAGAAGAAGAAGAAGAGGAAGAAGAAGAAGAAGATGAAGAAGAGGAAGAAGAGGAAGAAGAGGTGAGTGGTACCGTGGCATCTCTTCCAAAGCGTGACATGTAGCGATGACGAGCAGACCTTTTGCCTTCCACAACTTGTTTGGCTGCTGTGCTTCTTGGGCAGGGATGCATGAGAAGCGCTCTGGTCCCTGCCAGGCGCTTGTGTTAGCTGCAGGGAGAGCTGAGAAGTGGCAGCTGCGGCTGCCAGCATGGTGGAGCATGAGCAGCTGCTCCCAGGCCAAATGGCCCAAAGAAATGGTGGCAAGGGGCCGTGCTGAGAACTGCAGAGGAAGGCAAAAAACCACCGGGGACCAGTGCCAATGTGCCCCAGGGGAAAAAGTTCCTTGCTGAGCCCAGTGCTGGCCATGGGCTGTTCCCTGAGCATGTGAGCCAGACCTGGCTCCTTGTCCCACAGGCTGCTCATGCTTCCCAGGAGCTGCCCAAGCCCTATCCTCCCTTGAGCTGGAGCTATCTGGCGGACTTGCCAGAGTGCCCAAGTGCCTCGGAGCTGATAGACCTTGTGGGCAAGAATCCTTGCTGTCCCTGTGTAGGACACCAGTGGGTGTTCCAAAGCACTGCAAGCCCTTGCAAGCCCTTGCAAGCCCTCGACATCCTATCTCTTACGGCTCCTGAGCGTTGCTCTGTAGGAGATGAGGATGGTGAGCTGTGCAGTGCTCCTCAAGAAGGAATTGCCTTGGTCTTGCCACTGCTATCCAGTTGAAAAGGATTTGCATCCATGAGCCGAGCTTGGAAGGTGGCCCTGCCAGCAGATTGTCTTGCAGCGGAGAACCACCAGCAGCCTCATGCAAGGTTTTCTTCCCTCAGCCCCTGGCCTGTGATTCCAGCAGCTCCTCAAGTGCTTCCTGTCAGATGTGCTGGGGCTGCCCCCGGGCCAGCTCTGGCAGTGGACACGGGAGGCTGCTCCTCTGGATCCTGCGTGGGGCCTGGTGACCACTGCGTTGCCGGGTGCTGGCATTGTGACATGGGGGTGACACAGCCGCATATGTGCAGCCCTTTGGAGGAAGCCTTTGGGGTGCTGGCCCTGTAGCTACAAAATAGGGGAGTAAGCAACCTAATAGAGTTCCTTTTTTGCAAAAAGACAGTGTGGATTTGTTACCAGTGCAGCCTTACTTCCAGTAGCAATACTGCCTGAAGTATCTTGTATGGAGGCCTCAGGGCTCGCTCAGGGCTTGTCACGCAGAACTGCAGGCCTGACAGAGCAGAAGTGCTCTCCTCTCCTCTCCTCTCCTCTCCTCTCCTCTCCTCTCCTCTCGTCTCCTCTCCTCTTCTCTTCTCTCCTGTCCGCCAGTCCAATATCTAAGAGACTGTTTGCCTGAAAGGACAGAGGGGTTTCAGTTCCAAAATCAATTTCAAGGACACATAACACAAAGAATTTTATTTTATTTTGTTGTTAATTTATTAATTTTCTTGATTTTATATTAATTCATTTTATGCTATTTCATGTCATTTTTTTCCCTTTGTGACTCTGTTTCAGAACCCAGGCTCACAAGCATTAGCTCAAGCCCAAGTGTAGCCAGGAGTAGGCTGAGGCATTCTTCAGTTTAGCATGAGAAAAGATCCCTTGCAGGCTGGCAAAGGCAAGTCCCAGAGCTGCAGAGAGCAGCAGCAGGAATAGAGGCCAAGCTGTCCGCGGTTCCTGCAGAGGGAGAACCTTGACAAGGAGTTGTGGGACTGACCATGCACAAAAGAGGAGGATGAAGAAGAAGAAGAAGAAGAGGAAGAAGAGGAAGAAGAGGTGAGTGGTACCGTGGCATCTCTTCCAAAGCGTGACATGTAGCGATGACGAGCAGAACTTTTGCCTTCCACAACTTGTTTGGCTGCTGTGCTTCTTGGGCAGGGATGCATGAGAAGCGCTCTGGTCCCTGCCAGGCGCTTGTGTTAGCTGCAGGGAGAGCTGAGAAGTGGCAGCTGCGGCTGCCAGCATGGTGGAGCATGAGCAGCCGGCTCCCAGGCCAAATGGCCCAAAGAAAGGGTGGCAAGGGGCGGTGCTGAGAACTGCAGAGGAAGGCAAAAAACCGCCGGGGACCAGTGCCAATGTGCCCCGGGGGAAAAAGTTCCTTGCTGAGCCCAGTGCTGGCCATGGGCTGTTCCCTGAGCATGTGAGCCAGACCTGGCTCCTTGTCCCACAGGCTGCTCATGCTTCCCAGGAGCTGCCCAAGCCCTATCCTCCCTTGAGCTGGAGCTATCTGGCGGACTTGCCAGAGTGCCCAAGTGCCTCTGAGCTGATAGACCTTGTGGGCAAGAATCCTTGCTGTCCCTGTGTAGGACACCAGTGGGTGTTCCAAAGCACTGCAAGCCCTTGCAAGCCCTTGCAAGCCCTCGACATCCTATCTCTTACGGCTCCTGAGCGTTGCTCTGTAGGAGATGAGGATGGTGAGCTGTGCAGTGCTCCTCAAGAAGGAATTGCCTTGGTCTTGCCACTGCTGTCCAGTTGAAAAGGATTTGCATCCATGAGCCGAGCTTGGAAGGTGGCCCTGCCAGCAGACTGTCTTGCAGCGGAGAACCTCCAGCAGCCTCATGCAAGGTTTTCTTCCCTCAGCCCCTGGCCTGTGATTCCAGCAGCTCCTCAAGTGCTTCCTGTCAGATGTGCTGGGGCTGCCCCCGGGCCAGCTCTGGCAGTGGACACGGGAGGCTGCTCCTCTGGATCCTGCGTGGGGCCTGGTGACCACTGCATTGCCGGGTGCTGGCATTGTGACATGGGGGTGACACAGCCGCATATGTGCAGCCCTTTGGAGGAAGCCTTTGGGGTGCTGGCTCCAAATCAGTCCCTGTAGCTACAAAATAGGGGAGTAAGCAACCTAATAGAGTACCTTTTTTGCAAAAAGACAGTGTGGATTTGTTGCCAGTGCAGCCTTCCTTCCAGTAGCAATACTGCCTGTAGTATCATGCATGGAGGCCTCAGGGCTCGCTCAGGGCTTGTCACGCAGAACTGCAGGCCTGACAGAGCAGAACTGCTCTCCTCTCCTCTCCTCTCCTCTCCTCTCCTCTCCTCTCCTCTTCTATTCTCTTCTCTCCTGTCCGCCAGTCCAATATATGAGACTGTTTGCAGAAATGACAGAGGGTTTTCAGTTCCAAAATCAATTTAAAAGACACAGAACACAATGAATTTTATTTTATTTTCTTGTTAATTTATTAATTTTCTTGATTTTATGTTAATTCATGTTATGTTTCTTCGTGTCATTTTTTTTCCCTTTGTGACTCTGTTTTAGAACCCAGGCTCACAAGCATTAGCTCAAGCCCAAGTGTAGCCAGGAGTAGGCTGAGGCATTCTTCAGTTTAGCCTGAGAAAAGATCCCTTGCAGGCTGGCAAAGGCAAGTCCCAGAGCTGCAGAGAGCAGCTGCAGGAATAGAGGCCAAGCTGTCCGCGGTTCCTGCAGAGGGAGAACCTTGACAAGGAGTTGTGGGACTGACCATGCACAAAAGAGGAGGAAGAAGAAGAAGAAGAAGAAGAAGAAGAAGAAGAAGAAGAAGAAGAAGAAGAAGAAGAAGAAGAAGAAGAAGAAGAGGAAGAAGAGGTGAGTGGTACCGTGGCATCTCTTCCAAAGCGTGACATGTAGCGATGACGAGCACACTTTTTGCCTTGCACAACTTGTTTGGCTGCTGTGCTTCTTGGGCAGGGATGCATGAGAAGCGCTCTGGTCCCTGCCAGGCGCTTGTGTTACCTGCAGGAAGAGCTGAGAAGTGGCAGCTGCGGCTGCCAGCATGGTGGAGCATGAGCAGCCGGCTCCCAGGCCAAATGGCCCAAAGAAATGGTGGCAAGGGGCCGTGCTGAGAACTGCAGAGGAAGGCAAAAAACCGCCGGGAACCAGTGCCAATGTACCCCGGGGGAAAAAGTTCCTTGCTGAGCCCAGCGCTGGCCATGGGCTGTTCCCTGAGCATGTGAGCCAGACCTGGCTCCTTGTCCCACAGGCTGCTCATGCTTCCCAGGAGCTGCCCAAGCCCTATCCTCCCTTGAGCTGGAGCTATCTGGCGGACTTGCCAGAGTGCCCAAGTGCCTCTGAGCTGATAGACCTTGTGGGCAAGAATCCTTGCTGTCCCTGTGTAGGACACCAGTGGGTGTTCCAAAGCACTGCAAGGCCTTGCAAGCCCTTGCAAGCCCTCGACATCCTATCTCTTACGGCTCCTGAGCGTTGCTGTGTAGGAGATGAGGATGGTGAGCTGTGCAGTGCTCCTCAAGAAGGAATTGCCTTGGTCTTGCCACTGCTATCCAGTTGAAAAGGATTTGCATCCATGAGCTGAGCTTGGAAGGTGGCCCTGCCAGCAGATTGTCTTGCAGCGGAGAACCTCCAGCAGCCTCATGCAAGGTTTTCTTCCCTCAGCCCCTGGCCTGTGATTCCAGCAGCTCCTCAAGTGCTTCGTGTCAGATGTGCTGGGGCTGCCCCCGGGCCAGCTCTGGCAGTGGACACGGGAGGCTGCTCCTCTGGATCCTGCGTGGGGCCTGGTGACCACTGCGTTGCCGGGTGCTGGCATTGTGACATGGGGGTGACACAGCTGCATATGTGCAGCCCTTTGGAGGAAGCCTTTGGGGTGCTGGCTCCAAATCAGTCCCTGTACCTACAAAATAGGGGAGTAAGCAACCTAATAGAGTCCCTTTTTTGCAAAAAGACAGTGTGCATTTGTAGCCACTGCAGCCTTCCTTCCAGTAGCAATACTGCCTGTAGTATCATGTATGGAGGCCTCAGGGCTCGCTCAGGGCTTGTCACGCAGAACTGCAGGCCTGACAGAGCAGAACTGCTCTCCTCTCCTCTCCTCTCCTCTCCTGTTCTCTCCTCTCCTCTCCTCTCCTCTCCTCTTCTCTTCTCTTCTCTCCTGTCCGCCAGTCCAATATATGAGACTGTTTGCTGAAATGACAGAGGGTTTTCAGTTCCAAAATCAATTTCAAAGACACAGAACACAATGAATTTTATTTTATTTTGTTGTTAATTTATTAATTTTCTTGATTTTATGTTAATTCATGTTATGTTTCTTCGTGTCATTTTTTTTCCCTTTGTGACTCTGTTTCAGAACCCAGGCTCACAAGCATTAGCTCAAGCCCAAGTGTAGCCAGGAGCAGGCTGAGGCATTCTTCAGTTTAGCCTGAGAAAAGATCCCTTGCAGGCTGGCAAAGGCAAGTCCCAGAGCTGCAGAGAGCAGCAGCAGGAATAGAGGCCAAGCTGTCCGCGGTTCCTGAGAGGGAGAACCTTGACAAGGAGTTGTGGGACTGACCATGCACAAAAGAGGAAGAAGAAGAAGAAGAAGAAGAAGAAGAAGAGGAAGAAGAGGAAGAAGAGGAAGAAGAAGAGGAAGAAGAGGAAGAAGAGGTGAGTGGTACCGTGGCATCTCTTCCAAAGCGTGACATGTAGCGATGACGAGCAGACTTTTTGCCTTCCACAACTTGTTTGGCTGCTGTGCTTCTTGGGCAGGGATGCATGAGAAGCACTCTGGTCCCTGCCAGGCGCTTGTGTTAGCTGCAGGGAGAGCTGAGAAGTGGCAGCTGCGGCTGCCAGCATGGTGGAGCATGAGCAGCCGGCTCCCAGGCCAAATGGCCCAAAGAATTGGTGGCAAGGGGCCGTGCTGAGAACTGCAGAGGAAGGCAAAAAACCGCCGGGGACCAGTGCCAATGTGCCCCGGGGGAAAAAGTTCCTTGCTGAGCCCAGTGCTGGCCATGGGCTGTTCCCTGAGCATGTGAGCCAGACCTGGCTCCTTGTCCCACAGGCTGCTCATGCTTCCCAGGAGCTGCCCAAGCCCTATCCTCCCTTGAGCTGGAGCTATGTCGCGGACTTGCCAGAGTGCCCAAGTGCCTCTGAGCTGATAGACCTTGTGGGCAAGAATCCTTGCTGTCCCTGTGTAGGACACCAGTGGGTGTTCCAAAGCACTGCAAGCCCTTGCAAGCCCTTGCAAGCCCTCGACATCCTATCTCTTACGGCTCCTGAGCGTTGCTCTGTAGGAGATGAGGATGGTGAGCTCTGCAGTGCTCCTCAAGAAGGAATTGCCTTGGTCTTGCCTCTGCTATCCAGTTGAAAAGGATTTGCATCCATGAGCCGAGCTTGGAAGGTGGCCCTGCCAGCAGATTGTCTTGCAGCGGAGAACCTCCAGCAGCCTCATGCAAGGTTTTCTTCCCTCAGCCCCTGGCCTGTGATTCCAGCAGCTCCTCAAGTGCTTCCTGTCAGATGTGCTGGGGCTGCCCCCGGGCCAGCTCTGGCAGTGGACACGGGAGGCTGCTCCTCTGGATCCTGCGTGGGGCCTGGTGACCACTGCGTTGCCGGGTGCTGGCATTGTGACATGGGGGTGACACAGCCGCATATGTGCAGCCCTTTGGAGGAAGCCTTTGGGGTGCTGGCTCCAAATCAGTCCCTGTAGCTACAAAATAGGGGAGTAAGCAACCTAATAGAGTCCCTTTTTTGCAAAAAGACAGTGTGGATTTGTTGCCAGTGCAGCCTTCCTTCCAGTAGCAATGCTGCCTGTAGTATCATGTATGGAGGCCTCAGGGCTCGCTCAGGGCTTGTCACGCAGAACTGCAGGCCTGACAGAGCAGAACTGCTCTCCTCTCCTCTCCTCTCCTCTTCTCTTCTCTCCTGTCCGCCAGTCCAATATCTAAGAGACTGTTTGCCTGAAAGGACAGAGGGTTTTCAGTTCCAAAATCAATTTCAAGGACACATAACACAATGAATTTTATTTTATTTTGTTGTTAATTTATTAATTTTCTTGATTTTATGTTAATTCATGTTATGTTTCTTCGTGTCATTTTTTTTCCCTTTGTGACTCTGTTTCAGAACCCAGGCTCACAAGCATTAGCTCAAGCCCAAGTGTAGCCAGGAGTAGGCTTAGGCATTCTTCAGTTTAGCATGAGAAAAGATCCCTTGCAGGCTGGCAAAGGCAAGTCCCAGAGCTGCAGAGAGCAGCAGCAGGAATAGAGGCCAAGCTGTCCGCGGTTCCTGCAGAGGGAGAACCTTGACAAAGAGTTGTGGGACTGACCATGCACAAAAGAGGAGGAAGAAGAAGAAGAAGAAGAAGAAAAAGAAGAAGAAGAGGAAGAAGAAGAGGAAGAAGAGGAAGAAGAGGTGAGTGGTACCGTGGCATCTCTTCCAAAGCGTGACATGTAGCGATGACGAGCACACTTTTTGCCTTGCACAACTTGTTTGGCTGCTGTGCTTCTTGGGCAGGGATGCATGAGAAGCTCTCTGGTCCCTGCCAGGCGCTTGTGTTAGCTGCAGGGAGAGCTGAGAAGTGGCAGCTGCGGCTGCCAGCATGGTGGAGCATGAGCAGCCGGCTCCCAGGCCAAATGGCCCAAAGAAATGGTGGCAAGGGGCCATGCTGAGAACTGCAGAGGAAGGCAAAAAACCGCCGGGGACCAGTGCCAATGTGCCCCGGGGGAAAAAGTTCCTTGCTGAGCCCAGTGCTGGCCATGGGCTGTTCCCTGAGCATGTGAGCCAGACCTGGCTCCTTGTCCCACAGGCTGCTCATGCTTCCCAGGAGCTGCCCAAGCCCTATCCTCCCTTGAGCTGGAGCTATGTCGCGGACTTGCCAGAGTGCCCAAGTGCCTCTGAGCTGATAGACCTTGTGGGCAAGAATCCTTGCTGTCCCTGTGTAGGACACCAGTGGGTGTTCCAAAGCACTGCAAGCCCTTGCAAGCCCTCGACATCCTATCTCTTAAGGCTCCTGAGCGTTGCTCTGTAGGAGATGAGGATGGTAAGCTGTGCAGTGCTCCTCAAGAAGGAATTGCCTTGGTCTTGCCACTGCTATCCAGTTGAAAAGGATTTGCATCCATGAGCCGAGCTTGGAAGGTGGCCCTGCCAGCAGATTGTCTTGCAGCGGAGAACCTCCAGCAGCCTCATGCAAGGTTTTCTTCCCTCAGCCCCTGGCCTGTGATTCCAGCAGCTCCTCAAGTGCTTCCTGTCAGATGTGCTGGGGCTGCCCCCGGGCCAGCTCTGGCAGTGGACACGGGAGGCTGCTCCTCTGGATCCTGCGTGGGGCCTGGTGACCACTGCGTTGCCGGGTGCTGGCATTGTGACATGGGGGTGACACAGCCGCATATGTGCAGCCCTTTGGAGGAAGGCTTTGGGGTGCTGGCTCCAAATCAGTCCCTGTACCTACAAAATAGGGGAGTAAGCAACCTAATAGAGTCCCTTTTTTGCAAAAAGACAGTGTGGATTTGTTGCCAGTGCAGCCTTCCTTCCAGTAGCAATACTGCCTGTAGTATCATGTATGGAGGCCTCAGGGCTCGCTCAGGGCTTGTCACGCAGAACTGCAGGCCTGACAGAGCAGAACTGCTCTCCTCTCCTCTCCTCTCCTCTCCTCTCCTCTCCTCTCCTCTCCTCTCCTCTCCTCTCCTCTCCTCTCCTCTCCTCTTCTCTTCTCTCCTGTCCGCCAGTCCAATATCTAAGAGACTGTTTGCCTGAAAGGACAGAGGGTTTTCAGTTCCAAAATCAATTTCAAGGACACATAACACAATGAATTTTATTTTATTTTGTTGTTAATTTATTAATTTTCTTGATTTTATGTTAATTCATGTTATGTTTCTTCGTGTCATTTTTTTTCCCTTTGTGACTCTGTTTCAGAACCCAAGCTCACAAGCATTAGCTCAAGCCCAAGTGTAGCCAGGAGTAGGCTGAGGCATTCTTCAGTTTAGCCTGAGAAAAGATCCCTTGCAGGCTGGCAAAGGCAAGTCCCAGAGCTGCAGAGAGCAGCAGCAGGAATAGATGCCAAGCTGTCCGCGGTTCCTGCAGAGGGAGAACCTTGACAAGGAGTTGTGGGACTGACCATGCACAAAAGAGGAGGAAGAAGAAGAAGAAGAAGAAGAAGAAGAAGAAGAAGAAGAAGAAGAAGAGGAAGAAGAGGAAGAAGAGGTGAGTGGTACCGTGGCATCTCTTCCAAAGCGTGACATGTAGCGATGACGAGCAGAACTTTTGCCTTCCACAACTTGTTTGGCTGCTGTGCTTCTTGGGCAGGGATGCATGAGAAGCGCTCTGGTCCCTGCCAGGCGCTTGTGTTAGCTGCAGGGAGAGCTGAGAAGTGGCAGCTGCGGCTGCCAGCATGGTGGAGCATGAGCAGCCGGCTCCCAGGCCAAATGGCCCAAAGAAATGGTGGCAAGGGGCCATGCTGAGAACTGCAGAGGAAGGCAAAAAACCGCCGGGGACCAGTGCCAAGGTGCCCCGGGGGAAAAAGTTCCTTGCTGAGCCCAGTGCTGGCCATGGGCTGTTCCCTGAGCATGTGAGCCAGACCTGGCTCCTTGTCCCACAGGCTGCTCATGCTTCCCAGGAGCTGCCCAAGCCCTATCCTCCCTTGAGCTGGAGCTATGTCGCGGACTTGCCAGAGTGCCCAAGTGCCTCTGAGCTGATAGACCTTGTGGGCAAGAATCCTTGCTGTCCCTGTGTAGGACACCAGTGGGTGTTCCAAAGCACTGCAAGCCCTTGCAAGCCCTCGACATCCTATCTCTTAAGGCTCCTGAGCGTTGCTCTGTAGGAGATGAGGATGGTAAGCTGTGCAGTGCTCCTCAAGAAGGAATTGCCTTGGTCTTGCCACTGCTATCCAGTTGAAAAGGATTTGCATCCATGAGCCGAGCTTGGAAGGTGGCCCTGCCAGCAGATTGTCTTGCAGCGGAGAACCTCCAGCAGCCTCATGCAAGGTTTTCTTCCCTCAGCCCCTGGCCTGTGATTCCAGCAGCTCCTCAAGTGCTTCCTGTCAGATGTGCTGGGGCTGCCCCCGGGCCAGCTCTGGCAGTGGACACGGGAGGCTGCTCCTCTGGATCCTGCGTGGGGCCTGGTGACCACTGCGTTGCCGGGTGCTGGCATTGTGACATGGGGGTGACACAGCCGCATATGTGCAGCCCTTTGGAGGAAGGCTTTGGGGTGCTGGCTCCAAATCAGTCCCTGTACCTACAAAATAGGGGAGTAAGCAACCTAATAGAGTCCCTTTTTTGCAAAAAGACAGTGTGGATTTGTTGCCAGTGCAGCCTTCCTTCCAGTAGCAATACTGCCTGTAGTATCATGTATGGAGGCCTCAGGGCTCGCTCAGGGCTTGTCACGCAGAACTGCAGGCCTGACAGAGCAGAACTGCTCTCCTCTCCTCTCCTCTCCTCTCCTCTCCTCTCCTCTCCTCTCCTCTCCTCTCCTCTCCTCTCCTCTTCTCTTCTCTCCTGTCCGCCAGTCCAATATCTAAGAGACTGTTTGCCTGAAAGGACAGAGGGTTTTCAGTTCCAAAATCAATTTCAAGGACACATAACACAATGAATTTTATTTTATTTTGTTGTTAATTTATTAATTTTCTTGATTTTATGTTAATTCATGTTATGTTTCTTCGTGTCATTTTTTTTCCCTTTGTGACTCTGTTTCAGAACCCAAGCTCACAAGCATTAGCTCAAGCCCAAGTGTAGCCAGGAGTAGGCTGAGGCATTCTTCAGTTTAGCCTGAGAAAAGATCCCTTGCAGGCTGGCAAAGGCAAGTCCCAGAGCTGCAGAGAGCAGCAGCAGGAATAGATGCCAAGCTGTCCGCGGTTCCTGCAGAGGGAGAACCTTGACAAGGAGTTGTGGGACTGACCATGCACAAAAGAGGAGGAAGAAGAAGAAGAAGAAGAAGAAGAAGAAGAAGAAGAAGAAGAAGAAGAGGAAGAAGAGGAAGAAGAGGTGAGTGGTACCGTGGCATCTCTTCCAAAGCGTGACATGTAGCGATGACGAGCAGAACTTTTGCCTTCCACAACTTGTTTGGCTGCTGTGCTTCTTGGGCAGGGATGCATGAGAAGCGCTCTGGTCCCTGCCAGGCGCTTGTGTTAGCTGCAGGGAGAGCTGAGAAGTGGCAGCTGCGGCTGCCAGCATGGTGGAGCATGAGCAGCCGGCTCCCAGGCCAAATGGCCCAAAGAAAGGGTGGCAAGGGGCGGTGCTGAGAACTGCAGAGGAAGGCAAGAAACCGCCGGGGACCAGTGCCAATGTGCCCCGGGGGAAAAAGTTCCTTGCTGAGCCCAGTGCTGGCCATGGGCTGTTCCCTGAGCATGTGAGCCAGACCTGGCTCCTTGTCCCACAGGCTGCTCATGCTTCCCAGGAGCTGCCCAAGCCCTATCCTCCCTTGAGCTGGAGCTATGTCGCGGACTTGCCAGAGTGCCCAAGTGCCTCTGAGCTGATAGACCTTGTGGGCAAGAATCCTTGCTGTCCCTGTGTAGGACACCAGTGGGTGTTCCAAAGCACTGCAAGCCCTTGCAAGCCCTCGACATCCTATCTCTTACGGCTCCTGAGCGTTGCTCTGTAGGAGATGAGGATGGTGAGCTGTGCAGTGCTCCTCAAGAAGGAATTGCCTTGGTCTTGCCACTGCTATCCAGTTGAAAAGGATTTGCATCCATGAGCCGAGCTTGGAAGGTGGCCCTGCCAGCAGATTGTCTTGCAGCGGAGAACCTCCAGCAGCCTCATGCAAGGTTTTCTTCCCTCAGCCCCTGGCCTGTGATTCCAGCAGCTCCTCAAGTGCTTCCTGTCAGATGTGCTGGGGCTGCCCCCGGGCCAGCTCTGGCAGCGGACAGGGGAGGCTGCTCCTCTGGATCCTGCGTGGGGCCTGGTGACCACTGCGTTGCCGGGTGCTGGCATTGTGAAATGGGGGTGACACAGCCGCATATGTGCAGCCCTTTGGAGGAAGGCTTTGGGGTGCTGGCTCCAAATCAGTCCCTGTACCTACAAAATAGGGGAGTAAGCAACCTAATAGAGTCCCTTTTTTGCAAAAAGACAGTGTGGATTTGTTGCCAGTGCAGCCTTACTTCCAGTAGCAATACTGCCTGTAGTATCATGTATGGAGGCCTCAGGGCTAGCTCAGGGCTTGTCACACAGAACTGCAGGCCTGACAGAGCAGAACTGCTCTCCTCTCCTCTCCTCTCCTCTCCTCTCCTCTCCTCTCCTCTCCTCTCCTCTCCTCTCCTCTCCTCTCCTCTTCTCTCCTCTCCTCTCCTCTCCTCTCCTCTCCTCTTCTCTCCTGTCCGTCAGTCCAATATCTAAGAGACTGTTTGCCTGAAAGGACAGAGGGTTTTCAGTTCCAAAATCAATTTCAAGGACACATAACACAATGAATTTTATTTTATTTTCTTGTTAATTTATTAATTTTCTTGATTTTATGTTAATTCATGTTATGTTTCTTTGTGTCATTTTTTTTCCCTTTGTGACTCTGTTTCAGAACCCAGGCTCACAAGCATTAGCTCAAGCCCAAGTGTAGCCAGGAGTAGGCTTAGGCATTCTTCAGTTTAGCCTGAGAAAAGATCCCTTGCAGGCTGGCAAAGGCAAGTCCCAGAGCTGCAGAGAGCTGCAGCAGGAATAGAGGCCAAGCTGTCCGCGGTTCCTGCAGAGGGAGAACCTTGACAAGGAGTTGTGGGACTGACCATGCACAAAAGAGGAGGAAGAAGAAGAAGAAGAAGAAGAAGAAGAAGAAGAAGAAGAAGAAGAAGAGGAAGAAGAGGAAGAAGAGGTGAGTGGTACCGTGGCATCTCTTCCAAAGCGTGACATGTAGCGATGACGAGCAGAACTTTTGCCTTCCACAACTTGTTTGGCTGCTGTGCTTCTTGGGCAGGGATGCATGAGAAGCACTCTGGTCCCTGCCAGGCGCTTGTGTTAGCTGCAGGGAGAGCTGAGAAGTGGCAGCTGCGGCTGCCAGCATGGTGGAGCATGAGCAGCCGGCTCCCAGGCCAAATGGCCCAAAGAAAGGGTGGCAAGGGGCGGTGCTGAGAACTGCAGAGGAAGGCAAAAAACCGCCGGGGACCAGTGCCAATGTGCCCCGGGGGAAAAAGTTCCTTGCTGAGCCCAGTGCTGGCCATGGGCTGTTCCCTGAGCATGTGAGCCAGACCTGGCTCCTTGTCCCACAGGCTGCTCATGCTTCCCAGGAGCTGCCCAAGCCCTATCCTCCCTTGAGCTGGAGCTATGTCGCGGACTTGCCAGAGTGCCCAACTGCCTCTGAGCTGATAGACCTTGTGGGCAAGAATCCTTGCTGTCCCTGTGTAGGACACCAGTGGGTGTTCCAAAGCACTGCAAGCCCTTGCAAGCCCTCGACATCCTATCTCTTACGGCTCCTGAGCGTTGCTGTGTAGGAGATGAGGATGGTGAGCTGTGCAGTGCTCCTCAAGAAGGAATTGCCTTGGTCTTGCCACTGCTATCCAGTTGAAAAGGATTTGCATCCATGAGCCGAGCTTGGAAGGTGGCCCTGCCAGCAGATTGTCTTGCAGCGGAGAACCTCCAGCAGCCTCATGCAAGGTTTTCTTCCCTCAGCCCCTGGCCTGTGATTCCAGCAGCTCCTCAAGTGCTTCCTGTCAGATGTGCTGGGGCTGCCCCCGGGCCAGCTCTGGCAGCGGACAGGGGAGGCTGCTCCTCTGGATCCTGCGTGGGGCCTGGTGACCACTGCGTTGCCGGGTGCTGGCATTGTGAAATGGGGGTGACACAGCCGCATATGTGCAGCCCTTTGGAGGAAGCCTTTGGGGTGCTGGCTCCAAATCAGTCCCTGTACCTACAAAATAGGGGAGTAAGCAACCTAATAGAGTCCCTTTTTTGCAAAAAGACAGTGTGGATTTGTTGCCAGTGCAGCCTTACTTCCAGTAGCAATACTGCCTGTAGTATCATGTATGGAGGCCTCAGGGCTAGCTCAGGGCTTGTCACACAGAACTGCAGGCCTGACAGAGCAGAACTGCTCTCCTCTCCTCTCCTCTCCTCTCCTCTCCTCTCCTCTCCTCTCCTCTCCTCTCCTCTCCTCTCCTCTCCTCTCCTCTCCTCTCCTCTTCTCTCCTCTCCTCTCCTCTCCTGTCCGTCAGTCCAATATCTAAGAGACTGTTTGCCTGAAAGGACAGAGGGTTTTCAGTTCCAAAATCAATTTCAAGGACACATAACACAATGAATTTTATTTTATTTTCTTGTTAATTTATTAATTTTCTTGATTTTATGTTAATTCATGTTATGTTTCTTTGTGTCATTTTTTTTTCCTTTGTGACTCTGTTTGAGAACCCAGGCTCACAAGCATTAGCTCAAGCCCAAGTGTAGCCAGGAGTAGGCTGAGGCATTCTTCAGTTTAGCCTGAGAAAAGATCCCTTGCAGGCTGGCAAAGGCAAGTCCCAGAGCTGCAGAGAGCAGCAGCAGGAATAGAGGCCAAGCTGTCCGCGGTTCCTGCAGAGGGAGAACCTTGACAAGGACTTGTGGGACTGACCATGCACAAAAGAGGAGGAAGAAGAAGAAGAAGAAGAAGAAGAAGAAGAAGAAGAAGAAGAAGAAGAAGAAGAAGAAGAAGAAGAAGAAGAAGAGGAAGAAGAGGTGAGTGGTACCGTGGCATCTCTTCCAAAGCGTGACATGTAGCGATGACGAGCAGACTTTTTGCCTTCCACAACTTGTTTGGCTGCTGTGCTTCTTGGGCAGGGATGCATGAGAAGCGCTCTGGTCCCTGCCAGGCGCTTGTGTTAGCTGCAGGGAGAGCTGAGAAGTGGCAGCTGCGGCTGCCAGCATGGTGGAGCATGAGCAGCCGGCTCCCAGGCCAAATGGCCCAAAGAAATGGTGGCAAGGGGCGGTGCTGAGAACTGCAGAGGAAGGCAAAAAACCGCCAGGGACCAGTGCCAATGTGCCCCGGGGGAAAAAGTTCCTTGCTGAGCCCAGTGCTGGCCATGGGCTGTTCCCTGAGCATGTGAGCCAGACCTGGCTCCTTGTCCCACAGGCTGCTCATGCTTGCCAGGAGCTGCCCAAGCCCTATCCTCCCTTGAGCTGGAGCTATGTCGCGGACTTGCCAGAGTGCCCAAGTGCCTCTGAGCTGATAGACCTTGTGGGCAAGAATCCTTGCTGTCCCTGTGTAGGACACCAGTGGGTGTTCCAAAGCACTGCAAGCCCTTGCAAGCCCTCGACATCCTATCTCTTAAGGCTCCTGAGCGTTGCTCTGTAGGAGATGAGGATGGTGAGCTGTGCAGTGCTCCTCAAGAAGGAATTGCCTTGGTCTTGCCACTGCTATCCAGTTGAAAAGGATTTGCATCCATGAGCCGAGCTTGGAAGGTGGCCCTGCCAGCAGATTGTCTTGCAGCGGAGAACCTCCAGCAGCCTCATGCAAGGTTTTCTTCCCTCAGCCCCTGGCCTGTGATTCCAGCAGCTCCTCAAGTGCTTCCTGTCAGATGTGCTGGGGCTGCCCCCGGGCCAGCTCTGGCAGTGGACACGGGAGGCTGCTCCTCTGGATCCTGCGTGGGGCCTGGTGACCACTGCGTTGCCGGGTGCTGGCATTGTGACATGGGGGTGACACAGCCGCATATGTGCAGCCCTTTGGAGGAAGGCTTTGGGGTGCTGGCTCCAAATCAGTCCCTGTAGCTACAAAATAGGGGAGTAAGCAACCTAACAGAGTCCCTTTTTTGCAAAAAGACAGTGTGCATTTGTTGCCAGTGCAGCCTTACTTCCAGTAGCAATACTGCCTGTAGTATCATGTATGGAGGCCTCAGGGCTAGCTCAGGGCTTGTCACGCAGAACTGCAGGCCTGACAGAGCAGAACTGCTCTCCTCTCCTCTCCTCTCCTCTCCTCTCCTCTCCTCTCCTCTCCTCTCCTCTCCTCTCCTCTCCTCTCCTCTCCTCCCCTCTCCTCTCCTCTCCTCTCCTCTCCTCTTCTCTCCTCTCCTCTCCTCTCCTCTCCTCTCCTCTCTTCTCCTCTCCTCTTCTCTCCTGTCCGTCAGTCCAATATCTAAGAGACTGTTTGCCTGAAAGGACAGAGGGTTTTCAGTTCCAAAATCAATTTCAAGGACACATAACACAATGAATTTTATTTTATTTTCTTGTTAATTTATTAATTTTCTTGATTTTATGTTAATTCATGTTATGTTTCTTCGTGTCATTTTTTTTCCCTTTGTGACTCTGTTTCAGAACCCAGGCTCACAAGCATTAGCTCAAGCCCAAGTGTAGCCAGGAGTAGGCTGAGGCATTCTTCAGTTTAGCCTGAGAAAAGATCCCTTGCAGGCTGGCAAAGGCAAGTCCCAGAGCTGCAGAGAGCAGCAGCAGGAATAGAGGCCAAGCTGTCCGCGGTTCCTGCAGAGGGAGAACCTTGACAAGGAGTTGTGGGACTGACCATCCACAAAAGAGGAGGAAGAAGAAGAAGAAGAAGAAGAAGAAGAAGAAGAAGAAGAAGAAGAAGAAGAAGAGGAAGAAGAGGTGAGTGGTACCGTGGCATCTCTTCCAAAGCGTGACATGTAGCGATGACGACCAGACATTTTGCCTTCCACAACTTGTTTGGCTGCTGTGCTTCTTGGGCAGGGATGCATGAGAAGCGCTCTGGTCCCTGCCAGGCGCTTGTGTTAGCTGCAGGGAGAGCTGAGAAGTGGCAGCTGCGGCTGCCAGCATGGTGGAGCATGAGCAGCCGGCTCCCAGGCCAAATGGCCCAAAGAAATGGTGGCAAGGGGCGGTGCTGAGAACTGCAGAGGAAGGCAAAAAACCGCCGGGGACCAGTGCCAAGGTGCCCCGGGGGAAAAAGTTCCTTGCTGAGCCCAGTGCTGGCCATGGGCTGTTCCCTGAGCATATGAGACAGACCTGGCTCCTTGTCCCACAGGCTGCTCATGCTTCCCAGGAGCTGCCCAAGCCCTATCCTCCCTTGAGCTGGAGCTATGTTGCGGACTTGCCAGAGTGCCCAAGTGCCTCTGAGCTGATAGACCTTGTGGGCAAGAATCCTTGCTGTCCCTGTGTAGGACACCAGTGGGTGTTCCAAAGCACTGCAAGGCCTTGCAAGCCCTCGACATCCTATCTCTTACGGCTCCTGAGCGTTGCTGTGTAGGAGATGAGGATGGTGAGCTGTGCAGTGCTCCTCAAGAAGGAATTGCCTTGGTCTTGCCACTGCTATCCAGTTGAAAAGGATTTGCATCCATGAGCCGAGCTTGGAAGGTGGCCCTGCCAGCAGATTGTCTTGCAGCGGAGAACCTCCAGCAGCCTCATGCAAGGTTTTCTTCCCTCAGCCCCTGGCCTGTGATTCCAGCAGCTCCTCAAGTGCTTCCTGTGAGATGTGCTGGGGCTGCCCCCGGGCCAGCTCTGGCAGTGGACACGGGAGGCTGCTCCTCTGGATCCTGCGTGGGGCCTGGTGACCACTGCGTTGCCGGGTGCTGGCATTGTGACATGGGGGTGACACAGTCGCATATGTGCAGCCCTTTGGAGGAAGCCTTTGGGGTGCTGGCTCCAAATCAGTCCCTGTAGCTACAAAATAGGGGAGTAAGCAACCTAATAGAGTCCCTTTTTTGCAAAAAGACAGTGTGGATTTGTTGCCAGTGCAGCCTTAATTCCAGTAGTAATACTGCCTGTAGTATCATGTATGGAGGCCTCAGGGCTCGCTCAGGGCTTGTCACGCAGAACTGCAGGCCTGACAGAGCGGAACTGCTCTCGTCTCCTCTCCTCTCCTCTCCTCTCCTCTCCTCTCCTCTCCTCTCCTCTCCTCTCCTCTCCTCTCCTCTCTTCTCCTCTCCTCTTCTCTTCTCTCCTGTCCGCCAGTCCAATATCTAAGAGACTGTTTGCCTGAAAGGACAGAGGGGTTTCAGTTCCAAAATCAATTTCAAGGACACATAACACAATGAATTTTATTTTATTTTGTTGTTAATTTATTAATTTTCTTGATTTTATGTTAATTCATGTTATGTTTCTTCGTGTCATTTTTTTTCCCTTTGTGACTCTGTTTCAGAACCCAGGCTCACAAGCATTAGCTCAAGCCCAAGTGTAGCCAGGAGTAGGCTGAGGCATTCTTCAGTTTAGCCTGAGAAAAGATCCCTTGCAGGCTGGCAAAGGCAAGTCCCAGAGCTGCAGAGAGCAGCAGCAGGAATAGAGGCCAAGCTGTCCGCGGTTCCTGCAGAGGGAGAACCTTGACAAGGAGTTGTGGGACTGACCATGCACAGAAGAGGAGGAAGAAGAAGAAGAAGAAGAAGAAGAGGAAGAAGAGGAAGAAGAGGAAGAAGAGGTGAGTGGTACCGTGGCATCTCTTCCAAAGCGTGACATGTAGCGATGACGAGCAGACTTTTTGCCTTCCACAACTTGTTTGGCTTCTGTGCTTCTTGGGCAGGGATGCATGAGAAGCGCTCTGGTCCCTGCCAGGCGCTTGTGTTAGCTGCAGGGAGAGCTGAGAAGTGGCAGCTGCGGCTGCCAGCATGGTGGAGCATGAGCAGCCGGCTCCCAGGCCAAATGGCCCAAAGAAATGGTGGCAAGGGGCGGTGCTGAGAACTGCAGAGGAAGGCAAAAAACCGCCGGGGACCAGTGCCAATGTGCCCCGGGGGAAAAAGTTCCTTGCTGAGCCCAGTGCTGGCCATGGGCTGTTCCCTGAGCATGTGAGCCAGACCTGGCTCCTTGTCCCACAGGCTGCTCATGCTTCCCAGGAGCTGCCCAAGCCCTATCCTCCCTTGAGCTGGAGCTATGTCGCGGACTTGCCAGAGTGCCCAAGTGCCTCTGAGCTGATAGACCTTGTGGGCAAGAATCCTTGCTGTCCCTGTGTAGGACACCAGTGGGTGTTCCAAAGCACTGCAAGCCCTTGCAAGCCCTCGACATCCTATCTCTTACGGCTCCTGAGCGTTGCTCTGTAGGAGATGAGGATGGTGAGCTGTGCAGTGCTCCTCAAGAAGGAATTGCCTTGGTCTTGCCACTGCTATCCAGTTGAAAAGGATTTGCATCCATGAGCCGAGCTTGGAAGGTGGCCCTGCCAGCAGATTGTCTTGCAGCGGAGAACCTCCAGCAGCCTCATGCAAGGTTTTCTTCCCTCAGCCCCTGGCCTGTGATTCCAGCAGCTCCTCAAGTGCTTCCTGTCAGATGTGCTGGGGCTGCCCCCGGGCCAGCTCTGGCAGTGGACACGGGAGGCTGCTCCTCTGAATCCTGCGTGGGGCCTGGTGACCACTGCGTTGCTGGGTGCTGGCATTGTGACATGGGGGTGACACAGCCGCATATGTGCAGCCCTTTGGAGGAAGCCTTTGGGGTGCTGGCTCCAAATCAGTCCCTGTACCTACAAAATAGGGGAGTAAGCAACCTAATAGAGTCCCTTTTTTGCAAAAAGACAGTGTGGATTTGTTGCCAGTGCAGCCTTACTTCCAGTAGTAATACTGCCTGTAGTATCATGTATGGAGGCCTCAGGGCTCGCTCAGGGCTTGTCACGCAGAACTGCAGGCCTGACAGAGCAGAACTGCTCTCCTCTCCTCTCCTCTCCTCTCCTCTCCTCTCCTCTCCTCTCGTCTTCTCTTCTCTCCTGTCCGCCAGTCCAATATCTAAGAGACTGTTTGCCTGAAAGGACAGAGGGGTTTCAGTTCCAAAATCAATTTCAAGGACACATAACACAATGAATATATTTGATTTTGTTGTTAATCTATTTATATTCTTGATTTTATGTTAATTCATGTTATGTTTCTTCGTGTCATTTTTTTTCCCTTTGTGACTCTGTTTCAGAACCCAGGCTCACAAGCATGAGCTCAAGCCCAAGTGTAGCCAGGAGTAGGCTGAGGCATTCTTCAGTTTAGCCTGAGAAAAGATCCCTTGCAGGCTGGCAAAGGCAAGTTCCAGAGCTGCAGAGAGCAGCAGCAGGAATAGAGGCCAAGCTGTCCGCCTTTTCCTGCAGAGGGAGAACCTTGACAAGGACTTGTGGGACTGACCATGCACAAAAGAGGAGGAAGAAGAAGAAGAAGAAGAAGAGGAAGAAGAGGTGAGTGGTACCGTGGCATCTCTTCCAAAGCGTGACATGTAGCGATGACGAGCAGACTTTTTGCCTTCCACAACTTGTTTGGCTGCTGTGCTTCTTGGGCAGGGATGCATGAGAAGCGCTCTGGTCCCTGCCAGGCGCTTGTGTTTGCTGCAGGGAGAGCTGAGAAGTGGCAGCTGCGGCTGCCAGCATGGTGGAGCATGAGCAGCCGGCTCCCAGGCCAAATGGCCCAAAGAAATGGTGGCAAGGGGCGGTGCTGAGAACTGCAGAGGAAGACAAAAAACCGCCGGGGACCAGTGCCAAGGTGCCCCGGGGGAAAAAGTTCCTTGCTGAGCCCAGTGCTGGCCATGGGCTGTTCCCTGAGCATGTGAGCCAGACCTGGCTCCTTGTCCCACAGGCTGCTCATGCTTCCCAGGAGCTGCCCAAGCCCTATCCTCCCTTGAGCTGGAGCTATGTCGCGGACTTGCCAGAGTGCCCAAGTGCCTCTGAGCTGATAGACCTTGTGGGCAAGAATCCTTGCTGTCCCTGTGTAGGACACCAGTGGGTGTTCCAAAGCACTGCAAGCCCTTGCAAGCCCTCGACATCCTATCTCTTACGGCTCCTGAGCGTTGCTGTGTAGGAGATGAGGATGGTGAGCTGTGCAGTGCTCCTCAAGAAGGAATTGCCTTGGTCTTGCCACTGCTATCCAGTTGAAAAGGATTTGCATCCATGAGCCGAGCTTGGAAGGTGGCCCTGCCAGCAGATTGTCTTGCAGCGGAGAACCTCCAGCAGCCTCATGCAAAGTTTTCTTCCCTCAGCCCCTGGCCTGTGATTCCAGCAGCTCCTCAAGTGCTTCCTGTCAGATGTGCTGGGGCTGCCCCCGGGCCAGCTCTGGCAGTGGACACGGGAGGCTGCTCCTCTGGATCCTGCGTGGGGCCTCGTGACCACTGCGTTGCCGGGTGCTGGCATTGTGACATGGGGGTGACACAGCCGCATATGTGCAGCCCTTTGGAGGAAGCCTTTGGGGTGCTGGCTCCAAATCAGTCCCTGTACCTACAAAATAGGGGAGTAAGCAACCTAATAGAGTCCCTTTTTTGCAAAAAGACAGTGTGGATTTGTTGCCAGTGCAGCCTTACTTCCAGTAGCAATACTGCCTGTAGTATCATGTATGGAGGCCTCAGGGCTCGCTCAGGGCTTGTCACGCAGAACTGCAGGCCTGACAGAGCAGAACTGCTCTCCTCTCCTCTCCTCTCCTCTCCTCTCCTCTCCTCTCCTCTCCTCTCCTCTCCTCTTCTCTTCTCTCCTGTCCGCCAGTCCAATATCTAAGAGACTGTTTGCCTGAAAGGACAGAGGGGTTTCAGTTCCAAAATCAATTTCAAGGACACATAACACAATGAATTTTATTTTATTTTGTTGTTAATTTATTAATTTTCTTGATTTTATGTTAATTCATGTTATGTTTCTTCGTGTCATTTTTTTTCCCTTTGTGACTCTGTTTCAGAAGCCAGGCTCACAAGCATTAGCTCAAGCCCAAGTGTAGCCAGGAGTAGGCTGAGGCATTCTTCAGTTTAGCATGAGAAAAGATCCCTTGCAGGCTGGCAAAGGCAAGTCCCAGAGCTGCAGAGAGCAGCAGCAGGAATAGATGCCAAGCTGTCCGCGGTTCCTGCAGAGGGAGAACCTTGACAAGGACTTGTGGGACTGACCATGCACAGAAGAGGAGGAAGAAGAAGAAGAAGAAGAAGAAGAGGAAGAAGAGGAAGAAGAGGAAGAAGAGGTGAGTGGTACCGTGGCATCTCTTCCAAAGCGTGACATGTAGCGATGACGAGCAGACTTTTTGCCTTCCACAACTTGTTTGGCTTCTGTGCTTCTTGGGCAGGGATGCATGAGAAGCGCTCTGGTCCCTGCCAGGCGCTTGTGTTAGCTGCAGGGAGAGCTGAGAAGTGGCAGCTGCGGCTGCCAGCATGGTGGAGCATGAGCAGCCGGCTCCCAGGCCAAATGGCCCAAAGAAATGGTGGCAAGGGGCGGTGCTGACAACTGCAGAGGAAGCCAAAAAACCGCCGGGGACCAGTGCCAATGTGCCCCGGGGGAAAAAGTTCCTTGCTGAGCCCAGTGCTGGCCATGGGCTGTTCCCTGAGCATGTGAGCCAGACCTGGCTCCTTGTCCCACAGGCTGCTCATGCTTCCCAGGAGCTGCCCAAGCCCTATCCTCCCTTGAGCTGGAGCTATGTCGCGGACTTGCCAGAGTGCCCAAGTGCCTCTGAGCTGATAGACCTTGTGGGCAAGAATCCTTGCTGTCCCTGTGTAGGACACCAGTGGGTGTTCCAAAGCACTGCAAGCCCTTGCAAGCCCTCGACATCCTATCTCTTACGGCTCCTGAGCGTTGCTCTGTAGGAGATGAGGATGGTGAGCTCTGCAGTGCTCCTCAAGAAGGAATTGCCTTGGTCTTGCCACTGCTATCCAGTTGAAAAGGATTTGCATCCATGAGCCGAGCTTGCAAGGTGGCCCTGCCAGCAGATTGTCTTGCAGCGGAGAACCTCCAGCAGCCTCATGCAAGGTTTTCTTCCCTCAGCCCCTGGCCTGTGATTCCAGCAGCTCCTCAAGTGCTTCCTGTCAGATGTGCTGGGGCTGCCCCCGGGCCAGCTCTGGCAGTGGACACGGGAGGCTGCTCCTCTGGATCCTGCGTGGGGCCTGGTGACCACTGCGTTGCCGGGTGCTGGCATTGTGACATGGGGGTGACACAGCCGCATATGTGCAGCCCTTTGGAGGAAGCCTTTGGGGTGCTGGCTCCAAATCAGTCCCTGTACCTACAAAATAGGGGAGTAAGCAACCTAACAGAGTCCCTTTTTTGCAAAAAGACAGTGTGGATTTGTTGCCAGTGCAGCCTTACTTCCAGTAGCAATACTGCCTGTAGTATCATGTATGGAGGCCTCAGGGCTAGCTCAGGGCTTGTCACGCAGAACTGCAGGCCTGACAGAGCGGAACTGCTCTCGTCTCCTCTCCTCTCCTCTCCTCTCCTCTCCTCTCCTCTCCTCTCCTCTCCTCTCCTCTCCTCTCCTCTCCTCTCCTCTTCTCTCCTGTCCGCCAGTCCAATATCTAAGAGACTGTTTGCCTGAAAGGACAGAGGGTTTTCAGTTCCAAAATCAATTTCAAGGACACATAACACAATGAATTTTATTTTATTTTATTGTTAATTTATTAATTTTCTTGATTTTATGTTAATTCATGTTATGTTTCTTCGTGTCATTTTTTTTCCCTTTGTGACTCTGTTTCAGAACCCAGGCTCACAAGCATTAGCTCAAGCCCAAGTGTAGCCAGGAGTAGGCTGAGGCATTCTTCAGTTTAGCATGAGAAAAGATCCCTTGCAGGCTGGCAAAGGCAAGTCCCAGAGCTGCAGAGAGCAGCAGCAGGAATAGAGGCCAAGCTGTCCGCGGTTCCTGCAGAGGGAGAACCTTGACAAGGAGTTGTGGGACTGACCATGCACAGAAGAGGAGGAAGAAGAAGAAGAAGAAGAAGAAGAGGAAGAAGAGGAAGAAGAGGAAGAAGAGGAAGAAGAGGTGAGTGGTACCGTGGCATCTCTTCCAAAGCGTGACATGTAGCGATGACGAGCAGACTTTTTGCCTTCCACAACTTGTTTGGCTGCTGTGCTTCTTGGGCAGGGATGCATGAGAAGTGCTCTGGTCCCTGCCAGGCGCTTGTGTTAGCTGCAGGGAGAGCTGAGAAGTGGCAGCTGCGGCTGCCAGCATGGTGGAGCATGAGCAGCCGGCTCCCAGGCCAAATGGCCCAAAGAAATGGTGGCAAGGGGCGGTGCTGAGAACTGCAGAGGAAGACAAAAAACCGCCGGGGACCAGTGCCAAGGTGCCCCGGGGGAAAAAGTTCCTTGCTGAGCCCAGTGCTGGCCATGGGCTGTTCCCTGAGCATGTGAGCCAGACCTGGCTCCTTGTCCCACAGGCTGCTCATGCTTCCCAGGAGCTGCCCAAGCCCTATCCTCCCTTGAGCTGGAGCTATGTCGCGGACTTGCCAGAGTGCCCAAGTGCCTCTGAGCTGATAGACCTTGTGGGCAAGAATCCTTGCTGTCCCTGTGTAGGACACCAGTGGGTGTTCCAAAGCACTGCAAGCCCTTGCAAGCCCTCGACATCCTATCTCTTACGGCTCCTGAGCGTTGCTCTGTAGGAGATGAGGATGGTGAGCTGTGCAGTGCTCCTCAAGAAGGAATTGCCTTGGTCTTGCCACTGCTATCCAGTTGAAAAGGATTTGCATCCATGAGCCGAGCTTGGAAGGTGGCCCTGCCAGCAGATTGTCTTGCAGCGGAGAACCTCCAGCAGCCTCATGCAAGGTTTTCTTCCCTCAGCCCCTGGCCTGTGATTCCAGCAGCTCCTCAAGTGCTTCCTGTCAGATGTGCTGGGGCTGCCCCCGGGCCAGCTCTGGCAGTGGACACGGGAGGCTGCTCCTCTGGATCCTGCGTGGGGCCTGGTGACCACTGCGTTGCCGGGTGCTGGCATTGTGACATGGGGGTGACACAGCCGCATATGTGCAGCCCTTTGGAGGAAGCCTTTGGGGTGCTGGCTCCAAATCAGTCCCTGTAGCTACAAAATAGGGGAGTAAGCAACCTAATAGAGTCCCTTTTTTGCAAAAAGACAGTGTGGATTTGTTGCCAGTGCAGCCTTACTTCCAGTAGCAATACTGCCTGTAGTATCATGTATGGAGGCCTCAGGGCTCGCTCAGGGCTTGTCACGCAGAACTGCAGGCCTGACAGAGCAGAACTGCTCTCCTCTCCTCTCCTCTCCTCTCCTCTCCTCTCCTCTCGTCTTCTCTTCTCTCCTGTCCGCCAGTCCAATATCTAAGAGACTGTTTGCCTGAAAGGACAGAGGGGTTTCAGTTCCAAAATCAATTTCAAGGACACATAACACAATGAATATATTTGATTTTGTTGTTAATCTATTTATATTCTTGATTTTATGTTAATTCATGTTATGTTTCTTCGTGTCATTTTTTTTCCCTTTGTGACTCTGTTTCAGAACCCAGGCTCACAAGCATGAGCTCAAGCCCAAGTGTAGCCAGGAGTAGGCTGAGGCATTCTTCAGTTTAGCCTGAGAAAAGATCCCTTGCAGGCTGGCAAAGGCAAGTTCCAGAGCTGCAGAGAGCAGCAGCAGGAATAGAGGCCAAGCTGTCCGCCTTTTCCTGCAGAGGGAGAACCTTGACAAGGACTTGTGGGACTGACCATGCACAAAAGAGGAGGAAGAAGAAGAAGAAGAAGAAGAGGAAGAAGAGGTGAGTGGTACCGTGGCATCTCTTCCAAAGCGTGACATGTAGCGATGACGAGCAGACTTTTTGCCTTCCACAACTTGTTTGGCTGCTGTGCTTCTTGGACAGGGATGCATGAGAAGCGCTCTGGTCCCTGCCAGGCGCTTGTGTTTGCTGCAGGGAGAGCTGAGAAGTGGCAGCTGCGGCTGCCAGCATGGTGGAGCATGAGCAGCCGGCTCCCAGGCCAAATGGCCCAAAGAAATGGTGGCAAGGGGCGGTGCTGACAACTGCAGAGGAAGGCAAAAAACGGCCGGGGACCAGTGCCAAGGTGCCCCGGGGGAAAAAGTTCCTTGCTGAGCCCAGTGCTGGCCATGGGCTGTTCCCTGAGCATGTGAGCCAGACCTGGCTCCTTGTCCCACAGGCTGCTCATGCTTCCCAGGAGCTGCCCAAGCCCTATCCTCCCTTGAGCTGGAGCTATGTCGCGGACTTGCCAGAGTGCCCAAGTGCCTCTGAGCTGATAGACCTTGTGGGCAAGAATCCTTGCTGTCCCTGTGTAGGACACCAGTGGGTGTTCCAAAGCACTGCAAGCCCTTGCAAGCCCTCGACATCCTATCTCTTACGGCTCCTGAGCGTTGCTGTGTAGGAGATGAGGATGGTGAGCTGTGCAGTGCTCCTCAAGAAGGAATTGCCTTGGTCTTGCCACTGCTATCCAGTTGAAAAGGATTTGCATCCATGAGCCGAGCTTGGAAGGTGGCCCTGCCAGCAGATTGTCTTGCAGCGGAGAACCTCCAGCAGCCTCATGCAAGGTTTTCTTCCCTCAGCCCCTGGCCTGTGATTCCAGCAGCTCCTCAAGTGCTTCCTGTCAGATGTGCTGGGGCTGCCCCCGGGCCAGCTCTGGCAGTGGACACGGGAGGCTGCTCCTCTGGATCCTGCGTGGGGCCTCGTGACCACTGCGTTGCCGGGTGCTGGCATTGTGACATGGGGGTGACACAGCCGCATATGTGCAGCCCTTTGGAGGAAGCCTTTGGGGTGCTGGCTCCAAATCAGTCCCTGTACCTACAAAATAGGGGAGTAAGCAACCTAATAGAGTCCCTTTTTTGCAAAAAGACAGTGTGGATTTGTTGCCAGTGCAGCCTTACTTCCAGTAGCAATACTGCCTGTAGTATCATGTATGGAGGCCTCAGGGCTCGCTCAGGGCTTGTCACGCAGAACTGCAGGCCTGACAGAGCAGAACTGCTCTCCTCTCCTCTCCTCTCCTCTCCTCTCCTCTCCTCTCCTCTCGTCTTCTCTTCTCTCCTGTCCGCCAGTCCAATATCTAAGAGACTGTTTGCCTGAAAGGACAGAGGGGTTTCAGTTCCAAAATCAATTTCAAGGACACATAACACAATGAATTTTATTTTATTTTGTTGTTAATTTATTAATATTCTTGATTTTATGTTAATTCATGTTATGTTTCTTCGTGTCATTTTTTTTCCCTTTGTGACTCTGTTTCAGAACCCAGGCTCACAAGCATTAGCTCAAGCCCAAGTGTAGCCAGGAGTAGGCTGAGGCATTCTTCAGTTTAGCCTGAGAAAAGATCCCTTGCAGGCTGGCAAAGGCAAGTCCCAGAGCTGCAGAGAGCAGCAGCAGGAATAGAGGCCAAGCTGTCCGCGGTTCCTGCAGAGGGAGAACCTTGACAAGGAGTTGTGGGACTGACCATGCACAAAAGAGGAGGAAGAAGAAGAAGAAGAAGAAGAAGAAGAGGAAGAAGAGGAAGAAGAGGTGAGTGGTACCGTGGCATCTCTTCCAAAGCGTGACATGTAGCGATGACGAGCAGACTTTTTGCCTTCCACAACTTGTTTGGCTGCTGTGCTTCTTGGGCAGGGATGCATGAGAAGCGCTCTGGTCCCTGCCAGGCGCTTGTGTTACCTGCAGGGAGAGCTGAGAAGTGGCAGCTGCGGCTGCCAGCATGGTGGAGCATGAGCAGCCGGCTCCCAGGCCAAATGGCCCAAAGAAACGGTGGCAAGGGGCGGTGCTGAGAACTGCAGAGGAAGGCAAAAAACCGCCGGGGACCAGTGCCAATGTGCCCCGGGGGAAAAAGTTCCTTGCTGAGCCCAGTGCTGGCCATGGGCTGTTCCCTGAGCATGTGAGCCAGACCTGGCTCCTTGTCCCACAGGCTGCTCATGCTTCCCAGGAGCTGCCCAAGCCCTATCCTCCCTTGAGCTGGAGCTATGTCGCGGACTTGCCAGAGTGCCCAAGTGCCTCTGAGCTGATAGACCTTGTGGGCAAGAATCCTTGCTGTCCCTGTGTAGGACACCAGTGGGTGTTCCAAAGCACTGCAAGCCCTTGCAAGCCCTCGACATCCTATCTCTTACGGCTCCTGAGCGTTGCTCTGTAGGAGATGAGGATGGTGAGCTGTGCAGTGCTCCTCAAGAAGGAATTGCCTTGGTCTTGCCACTGCTATCCAGTTGAAAAGGATTTGCATCCATGAGCCGAGCTTGGAAGGTGGCCCTGCCAGCAGATTGTCTTGCAGCGGAGAACCTCCAGCAGCCTCATGCAAAGTTTTCTTCCCTCAGCCCCTGGCCTGTGATTCCAGCAGCTCCTCAAGTGCTTCCTGTCAGATGTGCTGGGGCTGCCCCCGGGCCAGCTCTGCCAGTGGACACGGGAGGCTGCTCCTCTGGATCCTGCGTGGGGCCTGGTGACCACTGCGTTGCCGGGTGCTGGCATTGTGACATGGGGGTGACACAGCCACATATGTGCAGCCCTTTGGAGGAAGCCTTTGGGGTGCTGGCTCCAAATCAGTCCCTGTAGCTACAAAATAGGGGAGTAAGCAACCTAACAGAGTCCCTTTTTTGCAAAAAGACAGTGTGGATTTGTTGCCAGTGCAGCCTTACTTCCAGTAGCAATACTGCCTGTAGTATCATGTATGGAGGCCTCAGGGCTCGCTCAGGGCTTGTCACGCAGAACTGCAGGCCTGACAGAGCAGAACTGCTCTCCTCTCCTCTCCTCTCCTCTCCTCTCCTCTCCTCTCGTCTTCTCTTCTCTCCTGTCCGCCAGTCCAATATCTAGGAGACTGTTTGCCTGAAAGGACAGAGGGGTTTCAGTTCCAAAATCAATTTCAAGGACACATAACACAATGAATTTTATTTTATTTTGTTGTTAATTTATTAATATTCTTGATTTTATGTTAATTCATGTTATGTTTCTTCGTGTCATTTTTTTTCCCTTTGTGACTCTGTTTCAGAACCCAGGCTCACAAGCATTAGCTCAAGCCCAAGTGTAGCCAGGAGTAGGCTGAGGCATTCTTCAGTTTAGCCTGAGAAAAGATCCCTTGCAGGCTGGCAAAGGCAAGTCCCAGAGCTGCAGAGAGCAGCAGCAGGAATAGAGGCCAAGCTGTCCGCGGTTCCTGCAGAGGGAGAACCTTGACAAGGAGTTGTGGGACTGACCATGCACAGAAGAGGAGGAAGAAGAAGAAGAAGAAGAAGAAGAGGAATAAGAGGAAGAAGAGGAAGAAGAGGAAGAAGAGGAAGAAGAGGAAGAAGAGGAAGAAGAGGAAGAAGAGGTGAGTGGTACCGTGGCATCTCTTCCAAAGCGTGACATGTAGCGATGACGAGCAGACTTTTTGCCTTCCACAACTTGTTTGGCTGCTGTGCTTCTTGGGCAGGGATGCATGAGAAGTGCTCTGGTCCCTGCCAGGCGCTTGTGTTAGGTGCAGGGAGAGCTGAGAAGTGGCAGCTGCGGCTGCCAGCATGGTGGAGCATGAGCAGCCGGCTCCCAGGCCAAATGGCCCAAAGAAATGGTGGCAAGGGGCGGTGCTGACAACTGCAGAGGAAGGCAAAAAACCGCCGGGGACCAGTGCCAATGTGCCCCGGGGGAAAAAGTTCCTTGCTGAGCCCAGTGCTGGCCATGGGCTGTTCCCTGAGCATGTGAGCCAGACCTGGCTCCTTGTCCCACAGGCTGCTCATGCTTCCCAGGAGCTGCCCAAGCCCTATCCTCCCTTGAGCTGGAGCTATGTCGCGGACTTGCCAGAGTGCCCAAGTGCCTCTGAGCTGATAGACCTTGTGGGCAAGAATCCTTGCTGTCCCTGTGTAGGACACCAGTGGGTGTTCCAAAGCACTGCAAGCCCTTGCAAGCCCTCGACATCCTATCTCTTACGGCTCCTGAGCGTTGCTCTGTAGGAGATGAGGATGGTGAGCTGTGCAGTGCTCCTCAAGAAGGAATTGCCTTGGTCTTGCCACTGCTATCCAGTTGAAAAGGATTTGCATCCATGAGCCGAGCTTGGAAGGTGGCCCTGCCAGCAGATTGTCTTGCAGCGGAGAACCTCCAGCAGCCTCATGCAAGGTTTTCTTCCCTCAGCCCCTGGCCTGTGATTCCAGCAGCTCCTCAAGTGCTTCCTGTCAGATGTGCTGGGGCTGCCCCCGGGCCAGCTCTGGCAGTGGACACGGGAGGCTGCTCCTCTGGATCCTGCGTGGGGCCTGGTGACCACTGCGTTGCCGGGTGCTGGCATTGTGACATGGGGGTGACACAGCCGCATATGTGCAGCCCTTTGGAGGAAGCCTTTGGGGTGCTGGCTCCAAATCAGTCCCTGTAGCTACAAAATAGGGGAGTAAGCAACCTAACAGAGTCCCTTTTTTGCAAAAAGACAGTGTGGATTTGTTGCCAGTGCAGCCTTACTTCCAGTAGCAATACTGCCTGTAGTATCATGTATGGAGGCCTCAGGGCTCGCTCAGGGCTTGTCACGCAGAACTGCAGGCCTGACAGAGCAGAACTGCTCTCCTCTCCTCTCCTCTCCTCTCCTCTCCTCTCGTCTTCTCTTCTCTCCTGTCCGCCAGTCCAATATCTAGGAGACTGTTTGCCTGAAAGGACAGAGGGGTTTCAGTTCCAAAATCAATTTCAAGGACACATAACACAATGAATTTTATTTTATTTTGTTGTTAATTTATTAATATTCTTGATTTTATGTTAATTCATGTTATGTTTCTTCGTGTCATTTTTTTTCCCTTTGTGACTCTGTTTCAGAACCCAGGCTCACAAGCATTAGCTCAAGCCCAAGTGTAGCCAGGAGTAGGCTGAGGCATTCTTCAGTTTAGCCTGAGAAAAGATCCCTTGCAGGCTGGCAAAGGCAAGTCCCAGAGCTGCAGAGAGCAGCAGCAGGAATAGAGGCCAAGCTGTCCGCGGTTCCTGCAGAGGGAGAACCTTGACAAGGAGTTGTGGGACTGACCATGCACAGAAGAGGAGGAAGAAGAAGAAGAAGAAGAAGAAGAGGAATAAGAGGAAGAAGAGGAAGAAGAGGAAGAAGAGGAAGAAGAGGAAGAAGAGGAAGAAGAGGTGAGTGGTACCGTGGCATCTCTTCCAAAGCGTGACATGTAGCGATGACGAGCAGACTTTTTGCCTTCCACAACTTGTTTGGCTGCTGTGCTTCTTGGGCAGGGATGCATGAGAAGTGCTCTGGTCCCTGCCAGGCGCTTGTGTTAGCTGCAGGGAGAGCTGAGAAGTGGCAGCTGCGGCTGCCAGCATGGTGGAGCATGAGCAGCCGGCTCCCAGGCCAAATGGCCCAAAGAAATGGTGGCAAGGGGCGGTGTTGAGAACTGCAGAGGAAGGCAAATAACCGCCGGGGACCAGTGCCAATGTGCCCCGGGGGAAAAAGTTCCTTGCTGAGCCCAGTGCTGGCCATGGGCTGTTCCCTGAGCATGTGAGCCAGACCTGGCTCCTTGTCCCACAGGCTGCTCATGCTTCCCAGGAGCTGCCCAAGCCCTATCCTCCCTTGAGCTGGAGCTATCTGGCGGACTTGCCAGAGTGCCCAAGTGCCTCTGAGCTGATAGACCTTGTGGGCAAGAATCCTTGCTGTCCCTGTGTAGGACACCAGTGGGTGTTCCAAAGCACTGCAAGCCCTTGCAAGCCCTCGACATCCTATCTCTTACGGCTCCTGAGCGTTGCTCTGTAGGAGATGAGGATGGTGAGCTGTGCAGTGCTCCTCAAGAAGGAATTGCCTTGGTCTTGCCACTGCTATCCAGTTGAAAAGGATTTGCATCCATGAGCCGAGCTTGGAAGGTGGCCCTGCCAGCAGATTGTCTTGCAGCGGAGAACCTCCAGCAGCCTCATGCAAGGTTTTCTTCCCTCAGCCCCTGGCCTGTGATTCCAGCAGCTCCTCAAGTGCTTCCTGTCAGATGTGCTGGGGCTGCCCCCGGGCCAGCTCTGGCAGTGGACACGGGAGGCTGCTCCTCTGGATCCTGCGTGGGGCCTGGTGACCACTGCGTTGCCGGGTGCTGGCATTGTGACATGGGGGTGACACAGCCGCATATGTGCAGCCCTTTGGAGGAAGCCTTTGGGGTGCTGGCTCTAAATCAGTCCCTGTAGCTACAAAATAGGGGAGTAAGCAACCTAATAGAGTCCCTTTTTTGCAAAAAGACAGTGTGGATTTGTTGCCAGTGCAGCCTTACTTCCAGTAGCAATACTGCCTGTAGTATCATGTATGGAGGCCTCAGGGCTCGCTCAGGGCTTGTCACGCAGAACTGCAGGCCTGACAGAGCAGAACTGCTCTCCTCTCCTCTCCTCTCCTCTCCTCTCCTCTCCTCTCGTCTTCTCTTCTCTCCTGTCCGCCAGTCCAATATCTAAGAGACTGTTTGCCTGAAAGGACAGAGGGGTTTCAGTTCCAAAATCAATTTCAAGGACACATAACACAATGAATTTTATTTTATTTTGTTGTTAATTTATTAATTTTCTTGATTTTATGTTAATTCATGTTATGTTTCTTCGTGTCATTTTTTTTCCCTTTGTGACTCTGTTTCAGAACCCAGGCTCACAAGCATTAGCTCAAGCCCAAGTGTAGCCAGGAGTAGGCTGAGGCATTCTTCAGTTTAGCCTGAGAAAAGATCCCTTGCAGGCTGGCAAAGGCAAGTCCCAGAGCTGCAGAGAGCAGCAGCAGGAATAGAGGCCAAGCTGTCCGCGGTTCCTGCAGAGGGAGAACCTTGACAAGGACTTGTGGGACTGACAGTGCACAAAAGAGGAGGAAGAAGAAGAAGAAGAAGAGGAAGAAGAGGAAGAAGAGGAAGAAGAGGTGAGTGGTACAGTGGCATCTCTTCCAAAGCGTGACATGTAGCGATGACGAGCAGACTTTTTGCCTTCCACAACTTGTTTGGCTGCTGTGCTTCTTGGGCAGGGATGCATGAGAAGCGCTCTGGTCCCTGCCAGGCGCTTGTGTTACCTGCAGGGAGAGCTGAGAAGTGACAGCTGCGGCTGCCAGCATGGTGGAGCATGAGCAGCCGGTTCCCAGGCCAAATGGCCCAAAGAAACGGTGGCAAGGGGCGGTGCTGAGAACTGCAGAGGAAGGCAAAAAACCGCCGGGGACCAGTGCCAATGTGCCCCGGGGGAAAAAGTTCCTTGCTGAGCCCAGTGCTGGCCATGGGCTGTTCCCTGAGCATGTGAGCCAGACCTGGCTCCTTGTCCCACAGGCTGCTCATGCTTCCCAGGAGCTGCCCAAGCCCTATCCTCCCTTGAGCTGGAGCTATGTCGCGGACTTGCCAGAGTGCCCAAGTGCCTCTGAGCTGATAGACCTTGTGGGCAAGAATCCTTGCTGTCCCTGTGTAGGACACCAGTGGGTGTTCCAAAGCACTGCAAGCCCTTGCAAGCCCTCGACATCCTATCTCTTACGGCTCCTGAGCGTTGCTCTGTAGGAGATGAGGATGGTGAGCTGTGCAGTGCTCCTCAAGAAGGAATTGCCTTGGTCTTGCCACTGCTATCCAGTTGAAAAGGATTTGCATCCATGAGCCGAGCTTGGAAGGTGGCCCTGCCAGCAGATTGTCTTGCAGCGGAGAACCTCCAGCAGCCTCATGCAAAGTTTTCTTCCCTCAGCCCCTGGCCTGTGATTCCAGCAGCTCCTCAAGTGCTTCCTGTGAGATGTGCTGGGGCTGCCCCCGGGCCAGCTCTGGCAGTGGACACGGGAGGCTGCTCCTCTGGATCCTGCGTGGGGCCTGGTGACCACTGCGTTGCCGGGTGCTGCATTGTGACATGGGGGTGACACAGCCGCATATGTGCAGCCCTTTGGAGGAAGCCTTTGGGGTGCTGGCTCCAAATCAGTCCCTGTAGCTACAAAATAGGGGAGTAAGCAACCTAATAGAGTCCCTTTTTTGCAAAAAGACAGTGTGGATTTGTTGCCAGTGCAGCCTTACTTCCAGTAGCAATACTGCCTGTAGTATCATGTATGGAGGCCTCAGGGCTAGCTCAGGGCTTGTCACGCAGAACTACAGGCCTGACAGAGCAGAACTGCTCTCCTCTCCTCTCTTCTCCTCTCCTCTCCTCTCCTCTCCTCTCCTCTCGTCTCCTCTCCTCTCCTCTTCTCTTCTCTCCTGTCCGCCAGTCCAATATCTAAGAGACTGTTTGCCTGAAAGGACAGAGGGTTTTCAGTTCCACAATCCATTTCAAAGACACAGAACACAATGAATTTTATTTTATTTTGTTGTTAATTTATTAATTTTCTTGATTTTATGTTAATTCATGTTATGTTTCTTCGTGTCATTTTTTTTCCCTTTGTGACTCTGTTTCAGAACCCAGGCTCACAAGCATTAGCTCAAGCCCAAGTGTAGCCAGGAGTAGGCTGAGGCATTCTTCAGTTTAGCCTGAGAAAAGATCCCTTGCAGGCTGGCAAAGGCAAGTCCCAGAGCTGCAGAGAGCAGCAGCAGGAATAGAGGCCAAGCTGTCCGCGGTTCCTGCAGAGGGAGAACCTTGACAAGGACTTGTGGGACTGACCATGCACAGAAGAGGAGGAAGAAGGAGAAGAAGAAGAAGAGGAAGAAGAGGAAGAAGAGGAAGAAGAGGTGAGTGGTACCGTGGCATCTCTTCCAAAGCGTGACATGTAGCGATGACGAGCAGACTTTTTGCCTTCCACAACTTGTTTGGCTGCTGTGCTTCTTGGGCAGGGATGCATGAGAAGTGCTCTGGTCCCTGCCAGGCGCTTGTGTTAGCTGCAGGGAGAGCTGAGAAGTGGCAGCTGCGGCTGCCAGCATGGTGGAGCATGAGCAGCCGGCTCCCAGGCCAAATGGCCCAAAGAAATGGTGGCAAGGGGCGGTGTTGAGAACTGCAGAGGAAGGCAAAAAACGGCCGGGGACCAGTGCCAATGTGCCCCGGGGGAAAAAGTTCCTTGCTGAGCCCAGTGCTGGCCATGGGCTGTTCCCTGAGCATGTGAGCCAGACCTGGCTCCTTGTCCCACAGGCTGCTCATGCTTCCCAGGAGCTGCCCAAGCCCTATCCTCCCTTGAGCTGGAGCTATGTCGCGGACTTGCCAGAGTGCCCAAGTGCCTCTGAGCTGATAGACCTTGTGGGCAAGAATCCTTGCTGTCCCTGTGTAGGACACCAGTGGGTGTTCCAAAGCACTGCAAGCCCTTGCAAGCCCTCGACATCCTATCTCTTACGGCTCCTGAGCGTTGCTCTGTAGGAGATGAGGATGGTGAGCTGTGCAGTGCTCCTCAAGAAGGAATTGCCTTGGTCTTGCCACTGCTATCCAGTTGAAAAGGATTTGCATCCATGAGCCGAGCTTGGAAGGTGGCCCTGCCAGCAGATTGTCTTGCAGCGGAGAACCTCCAGCAGCCTCATGCAAGGTTTTCTTCCCTCAGCCCCTGGCCTGTGATTCCAGCAGCTCCTCAAGTGCTTCCTGTCAGATGTGCTGGGGCTGCCCCCGGGCCAGCTCTGGCAGTGGACACGGGAGGCTGCTCCTCTGGATCCTGCGTGGGGCCTGGTGACCACTGCGTTGCCGGGTGCTGGCATTGTGACATGGGGGTGACACAGCCGCATATGTGCAGCCCTTTGGAGGAAGCCTTTGGGGTGCTGGCTCCAAATCAGTCCCTGTAGCTACAAAATAGGGGAGTAAGCAACCTAACAGAGTCCCTTTTTTGCAAAAAGACAGTGTGGATTTGTTGCCAGTGCAGCCTTACTTCCAGTAGCAATACTGCCTGTAGTATCATGTATGGAGGCCTCAGGGCTCGCTCAGGGCTTGTCACGCAGAACTGCAGGCCTGACAGAGCAGAACTGCTCTCCTCTCCTCTCCTCTCCTCTCCTCTCCTCTCGTCTTCTCTTCTCTCCTGTCCGCCAGTCCAATATCTAGGAGACTGTTTGCCTGAAAGGACAGAGGGGTTTCAGTTCCAAAATCAATTTCAAGGACACATAACACAATGAATTTTATTTTATTTTGTTGTTAATTTATTAATATTCTTGATTTTATGTTAATTCATGTTATGTTTCTTCGTGTCATTTTTTTTCCCTTTGTGACTCTGTTTCAGAACCCAGGCTCACAAGCATTAGCTCAAGCCCAAGTGTAGCCAGGAGTAGGCTGAGGCATTCTTCAGTTTAGCATGAGAAAAGATCCCTTGCAGGCTGGCAAAGGCAAGTCCCAGAGCTGCAGAGAGCAGCAGCAGGAATAGAGGCCAAGCTGTCCGCGGTTCCTGCAGAGGGAGAACCTTGACAAGGACTTGTGGGACTGACCATGCACAGAAGAGGAGGAAGAAGGAGAAGAAGAAGAAGAGGAAGAAGAGGAAGAAGAGGAAGAAGAGGTGAGTGGTACTGTGGCATCTCTTCCAAAGCGTGACATGTAGCGATGACGAGCAGACTTTTTGCCTTCCACAACTTGTTTGGCTGCTGTGCTTCTTGGACAGGGATGCATGAGAAGCGCTCTGGTCCCTGCCAGGCGCTTGTGTTAGGTGCAGGGAGAGCTGAGAAGTGGCAGCTGCGGCTGCTAGCATGGTGGAGCATGAGCAGCCGGCTCCCAGGCCAAATGGCCCAAAGAAAGGGTGGCAAGGGGCGGTGTTGAGAACTGCAGAGGAAGGCAAAAAACGGCCGGGGACCAGTGCCAATGTGCCCCGGGGGAAAAAGTTCCTTGCTGAGCCCAGTGCTGGCCATGGGCTGTTCCCTGAGCATGTGAGCCAGACCTGGCTCCTTGTCCCACAGGCTGCTCATGCTTCCCAGGAGCTGCCCAAGCCCTATCCTCCCTTGAGCTGGAGCTATGTCGCGGACTTGCCAGAGTGCCCAAGTGCCTCTGAGCTGATGGACCTTGTGGGCAAGAATCCTTGCTGTCCCTGTGTAGGACACCAGTGGGTGTTCCAAAGCACTGCAAGCCCTTGCAAGCCCTCGACATCCTATCTCTTACGGCTCCTGAGCGTTGCTCTGTAGGAGATGAGGATGGTGAGCTGTGCAGTGCTCCTCAAGAAGGAATTGCCTTGGTCTTGCCACTGCTATCCAGTTGAAAAGGATTTGCATCCATGAGCCGAGCTTGCAAGGTGGCCCTGCCAGCAGATTGTCTTGCAGCGGAGAACCTCCAGCAGCCTCATGCAAAGTTTTCTTCCCTCAGCCCCTGGCCTGTGATTCCAGCAGCTCCTCAAGTGCTTCCTGTCAGATGTGCTGGGGCTGCCCCCGGGCCAGCTCTGGCAGTGGACACGGGAGGCTGCTCCTCTGGATCCTGCGTGGGGCCTGGTGACCACTGCGTTGCCGGGTGCTGGCATTGTGACATGGGGGTGACACAGCCGCATATGTGCAGCCCTTTGGAGGAAGCCTTTGGGGTGCTGGCTCCAAATCAGTCCCTGTACCTACAAAATAGGGGAGTAAGCAACCTAATAGAGGCCCTTTTTTGCAAAAAGACAGTGTGGATTTGTTGCCAGTGCAGCCTTACTTCCAGTAGCAATACTGCCTGTAGTATCATGTATGGAGGCCTCAGGGCTAGCTCAGGGCTTGTCACGCAGAACTACAGGCCTGACAGAGCAGAACTGCTCTCCTCTCCTCTCCTCTCCTCTCCTCTCCTCTCCTCTCCTCTCCTCTCCTCTCCTCTCCTCTCCTCTCCTCTCCTCTCCTCTCCTCTCGTCTCCTCTCCTCTCCTCTTCTCTTCTCTCCTGTCCGCCAGTCCAATATCTAAGAGACTGTTTGCCTGAAAGGACAGAGGGGTTTCAGTTCCACAATCCATTTCAAAGACACAGAACACAATGAATTTTATTTTATTTTGTTGTTAATTTATTAATTTTCTTGATTTTATGTTAATTCATGTTATGTTTCTTCGTGTCATTTTTTTTCCCTTTGTGACTCTGTTTCAGAACCCAGGCTCACAAGCATTAGCTCAAGCCCAAGTGTAGCCAGGAGTAGGCTGAGGCATTCTTCAGTTTAGCCTGAGAAAAGATCCCTTGCAGGCTGGCAAAGGCAAGTCCCAGAGCTGCAGAGAGCAGCAGCAGGAATAGAGGCCAAGCTGTCCGCGGTTCCTGCAGAGGGAGAACCTTGACAAGGACTTGTGGGACTGACCATGCACAGAAGAGGAGGAAGAAGGAGAAGAAGAAGAAGAGGAAGAAGAGGAACAAGAGGAAGAAGAGGTGAGTGGTACCGTGGCATCTCTTCCAAAGCGTGACATGTAGCGATGACGAGCAGACTTTTTGCCTTCCACAACTTGTTTGGCTGCTGTGCTTCTTGGGCAGGGATGCATGAGAAGCGCTCTGGTCCCTGCCAGGCGCTTGTGTTACCTGCAGGGAGAGCTGAGAAGTGGCAGCTGCGGCTGCCAGCATGGTGGAGCATGAGCAGCCGGCTCCCAGGCCAAATGGCCCAAAGAAATGGTGGCAAGGGGCGGTGCTGAGAACTGCAGAGGAAGGCAAAAAACCGCCGAGGACCAGTGCCAAGGTGCCCCGGGAGAAAAAGTTCCTTGCTGAGCCCAGTGCTGGCCATGGGCTGTTCCCTGAGCATGTGAGCCAGACCTGGCTCCTTGTCCCACAGGCTGCTCATGCTTCCCAGGAGCTGCCCAAGCCCTATCCTCCCTTCAGCTGGAGCTATGTCGCGGACTTGCCAGAGTGCCCAAGTGCCTCTGAGCTGATAGACCTTGTGGGCAAGAATCCTTGCTGTCCCTGTGTAGGACACCAGTGGGTGTTCCAAAGCACTGCAAGCCCTTGCAAGCCCTCGACATCCTATCTCTTACGGCTCCTGAGCGTTGCTCTGTAGGAGATGAGGATGGTGAGCTGTGCAGTGCTCCTCAAGAAGGAATTGCCTTGGTCTTGCCACTGCTATCCAGTTGAAAAGGATTTGCATCCATGAGCCGAGCTTGGAAGGTGGCCCTGCCAGCAGATTGTCTTGCAGCGGAGAACCTCCAGCAGCCTCATGCAAGGTTTTCTTCCCTCAGCCCCTGGCCTGTGATTCCAGCAGCTCCTCAAGTGCTTCCTGTCAGATGTGCTGGGGCTGCCCCCGGGCCAGCTCTGGCAGTGGACACGGGAGGCTGCTCCTCTGGATCCTGCGTGGGGCCTGGTGACCACTGCGTTGCCGGGTGCTGGCATTGTGACATGGGGGTGACACAGCCGCATATGTGCAGCCCTTTGGAGGAAGCCTTTGGGGTGCTGGCTCCAAATCAGTCCCTGTAGCTACAAAATAGGGGAGTAAGCAACCTAACAGAGTCCCTTTTTTGCAAAAAGACAGTGTGGATTTGTTGCCAGTGCAGCCTTACTTCCAGTAGCAATACTGCCTGTAGTATCATGTATGGAGGCCTCAGGGCTCGCTCAGGGCTTGTCACGCAGAACTGCAGGCCTGACAGAGCAGAACTGCTCTCCTCTCCTCTCCTCTCCTCTCCTCTCCTCTCCTCTCCTCTCGTCTTCTCTTCTCTCCTGTCCGCCAGTCCAATATCTAAGAGACTGTTTGCCTGAAAGGACAGAGGGGTTTCAGTTCCAAAATCAATTTCAAGGACACATAACACAATGAATTTTATTTTATTTTGTTGTTAATTTATTAATATTCTTGATTTTATGTTAATTCATGTTATGTTTCTTCGTGTCATTTTTTTTCCCTTTGTGACTCTGTTTCAGAACCCAGGCTCACAAGCATTAGCTCAAGCCCAAGTGTAGCCAGGAGTAGGCTGAGGCATTCTTCAGTTTAGCATGAGAAAAGATCCCTTGCAGGCTGGCAAAGGCAAGTCCCAGAGCTGCAGAGAGCAGCAGCAGGAATAGAGGCCAAGCTGTCCGCGGTTCCTGCAGAGGGAGAACCTTGACAAGGACTTGTGGGACTGACCATGCACAGAAGAGGAGGAAGAAGGAGAAGAAGAAGAAGAGGAAGAAGAGGAAGAAGAGGAAGAAGAGGTGAGTGGTACTGTGGCATCTCTTCCAAAGCGTGACATGTAGCGATGACGAGCAGACTTTTTGCCTTCCACAACTTGTTTGGCTGCTTTGCTTCTTGGGCAGGGATGCATGAGAAGCGCTCTGGTCCCTGCCAGGCGCTTGTGTTAGCTGCAGGGAGAGCTGAGAAGTGGCAGCTGCGGCTGCCAGCATGGTGGAGCATGAGCAGCCGGCTCCCAGGCCAAATGGCCCAAAGAAAGGGTGGCAAGGGGCGGTGTTGAGAACTGCAGAGGAAGGCAAAAAACGGCCGGGGACCAGTGCCAATGTGCCCCGGGGGAAAAAGTTCCTTGCTGAGCCCAGTGCTGGCCATGGGCTGTTCCCTGAGCATGTGAGCCAGACCTGGCTCCTTGTCCCACAGGCTGCTCATGCTTCCCAGGAGCTGCCCAAGCCCTATCCTCCCTTGAGCTGGAGCTATTTCGCGGACTTGCCAGAGTGCCCAAGTGCCTCTGAGCTGATGGACCTTGTGGGCAAGAATCCTTGCTGTCCCTGTGTAGGACACCAGTGGGTGTTCCAAAGCACTGCAAGCCCTTGCAAGCCCTCGACATCCTATCTCTTACGGCTCCAGAGCGTTGCTCTGTAGGAGATGAGGATGGTGAGCTGTGCAGTGCTCCTCAAGAAGGAATTGCCTTGGTCTTGCCACTGCTATCCAGTTGAAAAGGATTTGCATCCATGAGCCGAGCTTGCAAGGTGGCCCTGCCAGCAGATTGTCTTGCAGCGGAGAACCTCCAGCAGCCTCATGCAAAGTTTTCTTCCCTCAGCCCCTGGCCTGTGATTCCAGCAGCTCCTCAAGTGCTTCCTGTCAGATGTGCTGGGGCTGCCCCCGGGCCAGCTCTGGCAGTGGACACGGGAGGCTGCTCCTCTGGATCCTGCGTGGGGCCTGGTGACCACTGCGTTGCCGGGTGCTGGCATTGTGACATGGGGGTGACACAGCCGCATATGTGCAGCCCTTTGGAGGAAGCCTTTGGGGTGCTGGCTCCAAATCAGTCCCTGTACCTACAAAATAGGGGAGTAAGCAACCTAATAGAGGCCCTTTTTTGCAAAAAGACAGTGTGGATTTGTTGCCAGTGCAGCCTTACTTCCAGTAGCAATACTGCCTGTAGTATCATGTATGGAGGCCTCAGGGCTAGCTCAGGGCTTGTCACGCAGAACTACAGGCCTGACAGAGCAGAACTGCTCTCCTCTCCTCTCCTCTCCTCTCCTCTCCTCTCCTCTCCTCTCCTCTCCTCTCCTCTCCTCTCCTCTCCTCTTCTCTCCTGTCCGCCAGTCCAATATCTAAGAGACTGTTTGCCTGAAAGGACAGAGGGTTTTCAGTTCCAAAATCCATTTCAAGGACACATAACACAATGAATTTTATTTTATTTTGTTGTTAATTTTTTAATTTTCTTGATTTTATGTTAATTCATGTTATGTTTCTTCGTGTCATTTTTTTTCCCTTTGTGACTCTGTTTCAGAACCCAGGCTCACAAGCATGAGCTCAAGCCCAAGTGTAGCCAGGAGTAGGCTGAGGCATTCTTCAGTTTAGCCTGAGAAAAGATCCCTTGCAGGCTGGCAAAGGCAAGTCCCAGAGCTGCAGAGAGCAGCAGCAGGAATAGAGGCCAAGCTGTCCGCGGTTCCTGCAGAGGGAGAACCTTGACAAGGAGTTGTGGGACTAGGCCATGCACAGAAGAGGAGGAAGAAGAAGAAGAAGAAGAAGAAGAAGAAGAAGAAGAAGAAGAGGAAGAAGAGGAAGAAGAGGTGAGTGGTACCGTGGCATCTCTTCCAAAGCGTGACATGTAGCGATGACGAGCAGACTTTTTGCCTTCCACAACTTGTTTGGCTGCTGTGCTTCTTGGCCAGGGATGCATGAGAAGCACTCTGGTCCCTACCAGGCGCTTGTGTTAGCTGCAGGGAGAGCTGAGAAGTGGCAGCTGCGGCTGCCAGCATGGTGGAGCATGAGCAGCCGGCTCCCAGGCCAAATGACCCAAAGAAAGGGTGGCAAGGGGCGGTGCTGAGAACTGCAGAGGAAGGCAAAAAACCGCCGGGGACCAGTGCCAATGTGCCCCGGGGGAAAAAGTTCCTTGCTGAGCCCAGTGCTGGCCATGGGCTGTTCCCTGAGCATGTGAGCCAGACCTGGCTCCTTGTCCCACAGGCTGCTCATGCTTCCCAGGAGCTGCCCCAGCCCTGTCCTCCCTTGAGCTGGAGCTATGTCGCGGACTTGCCAGAGTGCCCAAGTGCCTCTGAGCTGGTAGACCTTGTGGGCAAGAATCCTTGCTGTCCCTGTGTAGGACAGCAGTGGGTGTTCCAAAGCACTGCAAGCCCTTGCAAGCCCTTGCAAGCCCTCGACATCCTATCTCTTACGGCTCCTGAGCGTTGCTGTGTAGGAGATGAGGATGGTGAGCTGTGCAGTGCTCCTCAAGAAGGAATTGCCTTGGTCTTGCCACTGCTATCCAGTTGAAAAGGATTTGCATCCATGAGCCGAGCTTGGAAGGTGGCCCTGCCAGCAGATTGTCTTGCAGCGGAGAACCTCCAGCAGCCTCATGCAAGGTTTTCTTCCCTCAGCCCCTGGCCTGTGATTCCAGCAGCTCCTCAAGTGCTTCCTGTCAGATGTGCTGGGGCTGTCCCCGGGCCAGCTCTGGCAGTGGACACGGGAGGCTGCTCCTCTGGATCCTGCGTGGGGCCTGGTGACCACTGCGTTGCCGGGTGCTGGCATTGTGACATGGGGGTGACACAGCCGCATATGTGCAGCCCTTTGGAGGAAGCCTTTGGGGTGCTGGCTCCAAATCAGTCCCTGTAGCTACAACATAGGGGAGTAAGCAACCTAATAGAGTCCCTTTTTTGCAAAAAGACAGTGTGGATTTGTTGCCAGTGCAGCCTTCCTTCCAGTAGCAATACTGCCTGTAGTATCATGTATGAAGGCCTCAGGGCTCGCTCAGGGCTTGTCACGCAGAACTGCAGGCCTGACAGAGCAGAACTGCTCTCCTCTCCTCTCCTCTCCTCTTCTCTCCTCTCCTCTCCTCTCCTCTCCTCTCCTCTCCTCTCCTCTCCTCTCCTCTCCTCTCCTCTTCTCTCCTGTCCGCCAGTCCAATATCTAAGAGACTGTTTGCCTGAAAGGACAGAGGGTTTTCAGTTCCAAAATCCATTTCAAGGACACATAACACAATGAATTTTATTTTATTTTGTTGTTAATTTTTTAATTTTCTTGATTTTATGTTAATTCATGTTATGTTTCTTCGTGTCATTTTTTTTCCCTTTGTGACTCTGTTTCAGAACCCAGGCTCACAAGCATGAGCTCAAGCCCAAGTGTAGCCAGGAGTAGGCTGAGGCATTCTTCAGTTTAGCCTGAGAAAAGATCCCTTGCAGGCTGGCAAAGGCAAGTCCCAGAGCTGCAGAGAGCAGCAGCAGGAATAGAGGCCAAGCTGTCCGCGGTTCCTGCAGAGGGAGAACCTTGACAAGGAGTTGTGGGACTAGACCATGCAGAGAAGAGAAGGAAGAAGAAGAAGAAGAAGAAGAAGAAGAAGAAGAAGAAGAAGAGGAAGAAGAGGAAGAAGAGGAAGAAGAGGTGAGTGGTACCGTGGCATCTCTTCCAAAGCGTGACATGTAGCGATGACGAGCAGACTTTTTGCCTTCCACAACTTGTTTGGCTGCTGTGCTTCTTGGCCAGGGATGCATGAAAAGCGCTCTGGTCCCTGCCAGGCGCTTGTGTTACCTGCAGGGAGAGCTGAGAAGTGGCAGCTGCGGCTGCCAGCATGGTGGAGCATGAGCAGCCGGCTCCCAGGCCAATTGGCCCAAAGAAATGGTGGCAAGGGGCGGTGTTGAGAACTGCAGAGGAAGGCAAATAACCGCCGGGGACCAGTGCCAATGTGCCCCGGGGGAAAAAGTTCCTTGCTGAGCCCAGTGCTGGCCATGGGCTGTTCCCTGAGCATGTGAGCCAGACCTGGCTCCTTGTCCCACAGGCTGCTCATGCTTCCCAGGAGCTGCCCAAGCCCTATCCTCCCTTGAGCTGGAGCTATCTGGCGGACTTGCCAGAGTGCCCAAGTGCCTCTGAGCTGATAGACCTTGTGGGCAAGAATCCTTGCTGTCCCTGTGTAGGACACCAGTGGGTGTTCCAAAGCACTGCAAGCCCTTGCAAGCCCTTGCAAGCCCTCAACATCCTATCTCTTACGGCTCCTGAGCGTTGCTGTGTAGGAGATGAGGATGGTGAGCTGTGCAGTGCTCCTCAAGAAGGAATTGCCTTGGTCTTGCCACTGCTATCCAGTTGAAAAGGATTTGCATCCATGAGCCGAGCTTGGAAGGTGGCCCTGCCAGCAGATTGTCTTGCAGCGGAGAACCTCCAGCAGCCTCATGCAAGGTTTTCTTCCCTCAGCCCCTGGCCTGTGATTCCAGCAGCTCCTCAAGTGCTTCCTGTCAGATGTGCTGGGGCTGCCCCCGGGCCAGCTCTGGCAGTGGACACGGGAGGCTGCTCCTCTGGATCCTGCGTGGGGCCTGGTGACCACTGCGTTGCCGGGTGCTGGCATTGTGACATGGGGGTGACACAGCCGCATATGTGCAGCCCTTTGGAGGAAGCCTTTGGGGTGCTGGCTCCAAATCAGTCCCTGTACCTACAAAATAGGGGAGTAAGCAACCTAATAGAGTCCCTTTTTTGCAAAAAGACAGTGTGCATTTGTTGCCAGTGCAGCCTTACTTCCAGTAGCAATACTGCCTGTAGTATCATGTATGGAGGCCTCAGGGCTAGCTCAGGGCTTGTCACGCAGAACTGCAGGCCTGACAGAGCAGAACTGCTCTCCTCTCCTCTCCTCTCCTCTCCTCTCCTCTCCTCTCCTCTCCTCTCCTCTCCTCTCCTCTCCTCTCCTCTCCTCTCCTCTCTTCTCCTCTCCTCTCCTCTCCTCTCCTCTCCTCTCCTCTTCTCTTCTCTCCTGTCCGACAGTCCAATATCTAAGAGACTGTTTGCCTGAAAGGACAGAGGGATTTCAGTTCCAAAATCAATTTCAAGGACACATAACACAATGAATTTTATTTTATTTTGTTGTTAATTTATTAATTTTCTTGATTTCATGTTAATTCATGTTATGTTTCTTCGTGTCATTTTTTTTCCCTTTGTGACTCTGTTTCAGAACCCAGGCTCACAAGCATTAGCTCAAGCCCAAGTGTAGCCAGGAGTAGGCTGAGGCATTCTTCAGTTTAGCCTGAGAAAAGATCCCTTGCAGGCTGGCAAAGGCAAGTCCCAGAGCTGCAGAGAGCAGCAGCAGGAACAGAGGCCAAGCTGTCCGCGGTTCCTGCAGAGGGAGAACCTTGACAAGGACTTGTGGGACTGACCATGCACAAGAGAGGAGGAGGAAGAAGAAGAAGAAGAAGAAGAAGAAGAAGAGGAAGAAGAGTAAGAGGAGGTGAGTGGTACCGTGGCATCTCTTCCAAAGCGTGACATGTAGCGATGACGAGCAGACTTTTTGCCTTACAAAACTTGTTTGGCTGCTGTGCTTCTTGGGCAGGGATGCATGAGAAGCGCTCTGGTCCCTGCCAGGCGCTTGTGTTTGCTGCAGGGAGAGCTGAGAAGTGGCAGCTGCGGCTGCCAGCATGGTGGAGCATGAGCAGCCGGCTCCCAGGCCAAATGGCCCAAAGAAATGGTGGCAAGGGGCGGTGCTGAGAAGTGCAGAGGAAGGCAAAAAACCGCCGGGGACCAGTGCCAATGTGCCCCGGGGGAAAAAGTTCCTTGCTGAGCCCAGTGCTGGCCATGGGCTGTTCCCTGAGCATGTGAGCCAGACCTGGCTCCTTGTCCCACAGGCTGCTCATGCTTCCCAGGAGCTGCCCAAGCCCTATCCTCCCTTGAGCTGGAGCTGTCGCGGACTTGCCAGAGTGCCCAAGTGCCTCTGAGCTGATAGACCTTGTGGGCAAGAATCCTTGCTGTCCCTGTGTAGGACACCAGTGGGTGTTCCAAAGCCCTTGCAAGCCCTTGCAAGGCCTCGACATCCTATCTCTTACGGCTCCTGAGCGTTGCTCTGTAGGAGATGAGAATGGTGAGCTGTGCAGTGCTCCTCAAGAAGGAATTGCCTTGGTCTTGCCACTGCTATCCAGTTGAAAAGGATTTGAATCCATGAGCAGAGCTTGGAAGGTGGCCCTGCCAGCACATTGTCTTCCAGCGGAGAACCTCCAGCAGCCTCATGCAAGGTTTTCTTCCCTCAGCCCCTGGCCTGTGATTCCAGCAGCTCCTCAAGTGCTTCCTGTCAGATGTGCTGGGGCTGCCCCCGGGCCAGCTCTGGCAGTGGACACGGGAGGCTGCTCCTCTGGATCCTGCGTGGGGCCTGGTGACCACTGCGTTGCCGAGTGCTGGCATTGTGACATGGGGGTGACACAGCCGCATATGTGCAGCCCTTTGGAGGAAGCCTTTGGGGTGCTGGCCCCAAATCAGTCCCTGTACCTACAACATAGGGGAGTAAGCAACCTAATAGAGTCCCTTTTTTGCAGAAAGACAGTGTGCATTTGTTGCCAGTGCAGCCTTCCTTCCAGTAGCAATACTGCCTGTAGTATCATGTATGAAGGCCTCAGGGCTCGCTCAGGGCTTGTCACGCAGAACTGCAGGCCTGACAGAGCAGAACTGCTCTCCTCTCCTCTCCTCTCCTCTCCTCTCCTCTCCTCTCCTGTCCTCTCCTCTCCTCTCCTCTCCTCTCCTCTCCTCTTCTCTCCTGTCCGCCAGTCCAATATCTAAGAGACTGTTTGCCTGAAAGGACAGAGGGGTTCCAGTTCCAAAATCAATTTCAAGGACACATAACACAAGGAATTTTATTTTATTTTGTTGTTAATTTATTACTTTTCTTGATTTTATGTTAATTCCTGTTATGTTTCTTCGTGTCATTTTTTTCCCCTTTGTGACTCTGTTTCAGAACCCAGGCTCACAAGCATTAGCTCAAGCCCAAGTGTAGCCAGGAGTAGGCTGAGGCATTCTTCAGTTTAGCATGAGAAAAGATCCCTTGCAGGCTGGCAAAGGCAAGTCCCAGAGCTGCAGAGAGCAGCAGCAGGAATAGAGGCCAAGCTGTCCGTGGTTCCTGCAGAGGGAGAACCTTGACAAGGAGTTGTGGGACTGACCATGCACAAAAGAGGAGGAAGAAGAAGAAGAAGAAGAAGAAGAAGAAGAAGAGGAAGAAGAGGAAGAAGAGGTGAGTGGTACCGTGGCATCTCTTCCAAAGCGTGACATGTAGCGATGACGAGCAGACTTTTTGCCTTCCACAACTTGTTTGGCTGCTGTGCTTCTTGGGCAGGGATGCATGAGAAGCGCTCTGGTCCCTGCCAGGCGCTTGTGTTAGCTGCAGGGAGAGCTGAGAAGTGGCAGCTGCGGCTGCCAGCATGGTGGAGCATGAGCAGCCGGCTCCCAGGCCAAATGGCCCAAAGAAATGGTGGCAAGGGGCGGTGCTGAGAAGTGCAGAGGAAGGCAAAAAACCGCCGGGGACCAGTGCCAATGTGCCCCGGGGGTAAAAGTTCCTTGCTGAGCCCAGTGCTGGCCATGGGCTGTTCCCTGAGCATGTGAGCCAGACCTGGCTCCTTGTCCCACAGGCTGCTCATGCTTCCCAGGAGCTGCCCAAGCCCTATCCTCCCTTGAGCTGGAGCTATCTGGCGGACTTGCCAGAGTGCCCAAGTGCCTCTGAGCTGATAGACCTTGTGGGCAAGAATCCTTGCTGTCCCTGTGTAGGACACCAGTGGGTGTTCCAAAGCACTGCAAGCCCTTGCAAGCCCTTGCAAGCCCTCGACATCCTGTCTCTTACGGCTCCTGAGCGTTTCTGTGTAGGAGATGAGGATGGTGAGCTGTGCAGTGCTCCTCAAGAAGGAATTGCCTTGGTCTTGCCACTGCTATCCAGTTGAAAAGGATTTGCATCCATGAGCCGAGCTTGGAAGGTGGCCCTGCCAGCAGATTGTCTTGCAGCGGAGAACCTCCAGCAGCCTCATGCAAGGTTTTCTTCCCTCAGCCCCTGGCCTGTGATTCCAGCAGCTCCTCAAGTGCTTCCTGTCAGATGTGCTGGGGCTGCCCCCGGGCCAGCTCTGGCAGTGGACAGGGGAGGCTGCTCCTCTGGATCCTGCGTGGGGCCTGGTGACCACTGCGTTGCCGGGTGCTGGCATTGTGACATGGGGCTGACACAGCCGCATATGTGCAGCCCTTTGGAGGAAGCCTTTGGGGTGCTGGCTCCAAATCAGTCCCTGTACCTACAACATAGGGGAGTAAGCAACCTAATAGAGTCCCTTTTTTGCAAAATACAGTGTGGATTTGTTGCCAGTGCAGCCTTACTTCCAGTAGCAATACTGCCTGTAGTATCATGTATGGAGGCCTCAGGGCTCGCTCAGGGCTTGTCACGCAGAACTGCAGGCCTGACAGAGCAGAACTGCTCTCCTCTCCTCTCCTCTCCTCTCCTCTCCTCTCCTCTCCTCTCCTCTCCTCTCCTCTCCTCTCCTCTCCTCTCGTCTCCTCTCCTCTCCTCTCCTCTCCTCTCCTCTTCTCTCCTGTCCGCCGGTCCAATATCTAAGAGACTGTTTGCCTGAAAGGACAGAGGGGTTTCAGTTCCAAAATCAATTTCAAGGACACATAACACAATGAATTTTATTTTATTTTGTTGTTAATTTTTTAATTTTCTTGATTTTATGTTAATTCATGTTATGTTTCTTCGTGTCTTTTTTTTTCCCTTTGTGACTCTGTTTCAGAAGCCAGGCTCACAAGCATTAGCTCAAGCCCAAGTGTAGCCAGGAGTAGGCTGAGGCATTCTTCAGTTTAGCCTGAGAAAAGATCCCTTGCAGGCTGGCAAAGGCAAGTCCCAGAGCTGCAGAGAGCAGCAGCAGGAATAGAGGCCAAGCTGTCCGCGGTTCCTGCAGAGGGAGAACCTTAACAAGGACTTGTGGGACTGACCATGCACAAAAGAGGAGGAAGAAGAAGAAGAAGAAGAAGAAGAAGAAGAAGAAGAGGAAGAAGAAGAGGAAGAAGAGGAAGAAGAGGAAGAAGAGGTGAGTGGTACCGTGTCATCTATTCCAAAGCGTGACATGTAGCGATGACGAGCAGACTTTTTGCCTTCCACAACTTGTTTGGCTGCTGTTCTTCTTGGGCAGGGATGCATGAGAAGCGCTCTGGTCCCTGCCAGGCGCTTGTGTTACCTGCAGGGAGAGCTGAGAAGTGGCAGCTGCGGCTGCCAGCATGGTGGAGCATGAGCAGCCGGCTCCCAGGCCAAATGGCCCAAAGAAATGGTGGCAAGGGGCGGTGCTGAGAACTGCAGAGGAAGGCAAAAAACCGCCGGGGACCAGTGCCAATGTGCCCCGGGGGAAAAAGTTCCTTGCTGAGCCCAGTGCTGGCCATGGGCTGTTCCCTGAGCATGTGAGCCAGACCTGGCTCCTTGTCCCACAGGCTGCTCATGCTTCCCAGGAGCTGCCCAAGCCCTATCCTCCCTTGAGCTGGAGCTAGGTCGCGGACTTGCCAGAGTGCCCAACTGCCTCTGAGCTGATAGACCTTGTGGGCAAGAATCCTTGCTGTCCCTGTGTAGGACACCAGTGGGTGTTCCAAAGCACTGCAAGCCCTTGCAAGCCCTTGCAAGGCCTCGACATCCTATCTCTTACAGCTCCTGAGCGTTGCTCTGTAGGAGATGAGGATGGTGAGCTCTGCAGTGCTCCTCAAGAAGGAATTGCCTTGGTCTTGCCACTGCTTTCCAGTTGAAAAGGATTTGCATCCATGAGCCGAGCTTGGAAGGTTGCCCTGCCAGCAGATTGTTTTGCAGCGGAGAACCTCCAGCAGCCTCATGCAAGGTTTTCTTCCCTCAGCCCCTGGCCTGTGATTCCAGCAGCTCCTCAAGTGCTTCCTGTCAGATGTGCTGGGGCTGCCCCCGGGCCAGCTCTGGCAGTGGACACGGGAGGCTGCTCCTCTGGATCCTGCGTGGGGCCTGGTGACCACTGCGTTGCCGGGTGCTGGCATTGTGACATGGGGGTGACACAGCCGCATATGTGCAGCCCTTTGGAGGAAGCCTTTGGGGTGCTGGCTCCAAATCAGTCCCTGTACCTACAACATAGGGGAGTAAGCAACCTAATAGAGTCCCTTTTTTGCAAAAAGACAGTGTGGATTTGTTGCCAGTGCAGCCTTACTTCCAGTAGCAATACTGCCTGTAGTATCATGTATGGAGGCCTCAGGGCTCGCTCAGGGCTTGTCACGCAGAACTGCAGGCCTGACAGAGCAGAACTGCTCTCCTCTCCTCTCCTCTGCTCTCCTGTCCTCTCCTCTCCTCTCCTCTCCTCTCCTCTCATCTCCTCTCCTCTCCTCTTCTCTTCTCTCCTGTCCGACAGTCCAATATCTAAGAGACTGTTTGCCTGAAAGGACAGAGGGGTTTCAGTTCCAAAATCAATTTCAAGGACACATAACACAATGAATTTTTTTTTATTTTGTTGTTAATTTATTAATTTTCTTGATTTTATGTTAATTCATGTTATGTTTCTTCGTGTCATTTTTTTTCCCTTTGTGACTCTGTTTCAGAACCCAGGCTCACAAGCATTAGCTCAAGCCCAAGGGTAGCCAGGAGTAGGCTGAGGCATTCTTCAGTTTAGCCTGAGAAAAGATCCCTTGCAGGCTGGCAAAGGCAAGTCCCAGAGCTGCAGAGAGCAGCAGCAGGAATAGAGGCCAAGCTGTCCGCGGTTCCTGCAGAGGGAGAACCTTGACAAGGACTTGTGGGACTGACCATGCACAAAAGCGGAGGAAGAAGAAGAAGAAGAAGAAGAGGAAGAAGAGGAAGAAGAGGAAGAAGAGGTGAGTGGTACCGTGGCATCTCTTCCAAAGCGTGACATGTAGCGATGACGAGCAGACTTTTTGCCTTCCACAACTTGTTTGGCTGCTGTGCTTCTTGGGCAGGGATGCATGAGAAGCGCTCTGGTCCCTGCCAGGTGCTTGTGTTACCTGCAGGGAGAGCTGAGAAGTGGCAGCTGCGGCTGCCAGCATGGTGGAGCATGAGCAGCCGGCTCCCAGGCCAAATGGCCCAAAGAAATGGTGGCAAGGGGCCGTGCTGAGAAGTGCAGAGGAAGGCAAAAAACGGCCGGGGACCAGTGCCAATGTGCCCCGGGGGAAAAAGTTCCTTGCTGAGCCCAGTGCTGGCCATGGGCTGTTCCCTGAGCATGTGAGCCAGACCTGGCTCCTTGTCCCACAGGCTGCTCATGCTTGCCAGGAGCTGCCCAAGCCCTATCCTCCCTTGAGCTGGAGCTATCTGGCGGACTTGCCAGAGTGCCCAAGTGCCTCTGAGCTGATAGACCTTGTGGGCAAGAATCCTTGCTGTCCCTGTGTAGGACACCAGTGGGTGTTCCAAAGCACTGCAAGCCCTTGCAAGCCCTTGCAAGCCCTCGACATCCTATCTCTTACAGCTCCTGAGCGTTGCTCTGCAGGAGATGAGGATAGTGAGCTGTGCAGTGCTCCTCAAGAAGGAATTGCCTTGGTCTTGCCACTGCTATCCAGTTGAAAAGGATTTGCATCCATGAGCCGAGCTTGGAAGGTGGCCCTGCCAGCAGATTGTCTTGCAGCGGAGAACCTCCAGCAGCCTCATGCAAGGTTTTCTTCCCTCAGCCCCTGGCCTGTGATTCCAGCAGCTCCTCAAGTGCTTCCTGTCAGATGTGCTGGGGCTGCCCCCGGGCCAGCTCTGGCAGTGGACATGGGAGGCTGCTCCTCTGGATCCTGCGTGGGGCCTGGTGACCACTGCGTTGCCGGGTGCTGGCATTGTGACATGGGGGCGACACAGCCGCATATGTGCAGCCCTTTGGAGGAAGCCTTTGGGGTGCTGGCTCCAAATCAGTCCCTGTAGCTACAAAATAGGGGAGTAAGCAACCTAATAGAGTCCCTTTTTTGCAAAAAGACAGTGTGGATTTGTTGCCAGTGCAGCCTTCCTTCCAGTAGCAATACTGCCTGTAGTATCATGTATGGAGGCCTCAGGGCTCGCTCAGGGCTTGTCACGCAGAACTGCAGGCCTGACAGAGCAGAACTGCTCTCCTCTCCTCTCCTCTCCTCTCCTCTTCTCTCCTGTCCGCCAGTCTAATATCTAAGAGACTGTTTGCCTGAAAGGACAGAGGGGTTTCAGTTCCAAAATCAATTTCAAGGACACATAACACAATGAATTTTATTTTATTTTGTTGTTAATTTATTAATTTTCTTGACTTTATGTTAATTCATGTTATGTTTCTTCGTGTCATTTTTTTTCCCTTTGTGACTCTGTTTCTGAACCCAGGCTCACAAGCATTAGCTCAAGCCCAAGTGTAGCCAGGAGTAGGCTGAGGCATTCTTCAGTTTAGCATGAGAAAAGATCCCTTGCAGGCTGGCAAAGGCAAGTCCCAGAGCTGCAGAGAGCAGCAGCAGGAATAGAGGCCAAGCTGTCCGCGGTTCCTGCAGAGGGAGAACCTTGACAAGGACTTGTGGGACCATGCACAAAAGAGGAGGAAGAAGAAGAAGAAGAAGAAGAGGAAGAAGAGGAAGAAGAGGTGAGAGGTACCGTGGCATCTCTTCCAAAGCGTGACATGTAGCGATGACGAGCAGACTTTTTGCCTTCCACAACTTGTTTGGCTGCTGTGCTTCTTGGGCAGGGATGCATGAGAAGCACTCTGGTCCCTGCCAGGCGCTTGTGTTACCTGCAGGGAGAGCTGAGAAGTGGCAGCTGCGGCTGCCAGCATGGTGGAGCATGAGCAGCCGGCTCCCAGGCCAAATGGCCCAAAGAAATGGTGGCAAGGGGCGGTGCTGAGAAGTGCAGAGGAAGGCAAAAAACCGCCGGGGACCAGTGCCAATGTGCCCCGGGGGAAAAAGTTCCTTGCTGAGCCCAGTGCTGGCCATGGGCTGTTCCCTGAGCATGTGAGCCAGACCTGGCTCCTTGTCCCACAGGCTGCTCATGCTTCCCAGGAGCTGCCCAAGCCCTATCCTCCCTTGAGCTGGAGCTAGGTCGCGGACTTGCCAGAGTGCCCAACTGCCTCTGAGCTGATAGACCTTGTGGGCAAGAATCCTTGCTGTCCCTGTGTAGGACACCAGTGGGTGTTCCAAAGCACTGCAAGCCCTTGCAAGCCCTTGCAAGGCCTCGACATCCTATCTCTTACAGCTCCTGAGCGTTGCTCTGTAGGAGATGAGGATGGTGAGCTCTGCAGTGCTCCTCAAGAAGGAATTGCCTTGGTCTTGCCACTGCTTTCCAGTTGAAAAGGATTTGTATCCATGAGCCGAGCTTGGAAGGTTGCCCTGCCAGCAGATTGTTTTGCAGCGGAGAACCTCCAGCAGCCTCATGCAAGGTTTTCTTCCCTCAGCCCCTGGCCTGTGATTCCAGCAGCTCCTCAAGTGCTTCCTGTCAGATGTGCTGGGGCTGCCCCCGGGCCAGCTCTGGCAGTGGACACGGGAGGCTGCTCCTCTGGATCCTGCGTGGGGCCTGGTGACCACTGCGTTGCCGGGTGCTGGCATTGTGACATGGGGCTGACACAGCCGCATATGTGCAGCCCTTTGGAGGAAGCCTTTGGGGTGCTGGCTCCAAATCAGTCCCTGTACCTACAACATAGGGGAGTAAGCAACCTAATAGAGTCCCTTTTTTGCAAAAGACAGTGTGGATTTGTTGCCAGTGCAGCCTTCCTTCCAGTAGCAATACTGCCTGTAGTATCATGTATGGAGGCCTCAGGGCTCGCTCAGGGCTTGTCACGCAGAACTGCAGGCCTGACAGAGCAGAACTGCTCTCCTCTCCTCTCCTCTTCTCTCCTCTCCTCTCCTCTCCTCTCCTCTCCTTTCCTCTCCTCTTCTCTCCTGTCCGCCTGTCCAATATCTAAGAGACTGTTTGCCTGAAAGGACAGAGGGGTTTCAGTTCCAAAATCAATTTCAAGGACACATAACACAATGGATTTTATTTTATTTTGTTGTTAATTTATTAATTTTCTTGATTTTATGTTAATTCATGTTATGTTTCTTCGTGTCATTTTTTTTCCCTTTGTGACTCTGTTTCAGAACCCAGGCTCACAAGCATTAGCTCAAGCCCAAATGTAGCCAGGAGTAGGCTGAGGCATTCTTCAGTTTAGCCTGAGAAAAGATCCCTTGCAGGCTGGCAAAGGCAAGTCCCAGAGCTGCAGAGAGCAGCAGCAGGAATAGAGGCAAAGCTGTCCGCGGTTCCTGCAGAGGGAGAACCTTGACAAGGACTTGTGGGACTGACCATGCACAAAAGAGGAGGAAGAAGAAGAAGAAGAAGAAGGGGAAGAAGAGGAAGAGGAAGAAGAGGAAGAAGAGGTGAGTGGTACCGTGGCATCTCTTCCAAAGCGTGACACGTAGCGATGACGAGCAGACTTTTTGCCTTCCACAACTTGTTTGGCTGCTGTGCTTCTTGGGCAGGGATGCATGAGAAGCGCTCTGGTCCCTGCCAGGCGCTTGTGTTACCTGCAGGGAGAGCTGAGAAGTGGCAGCTGCGGCTGCCAGCATGGTGGAGCATGAGCAGCCGGCTCCCAGGCCAAATGGCCCAAAGAAATGGTGGCAAGGGGCGGTGCTGAGAAGTGCAGAGGAAGACAAAAAAACCGCCGGGGACCAGTGCCAATGTGCCCCGGGGGAAAAAGTTCCTTGCTGAGCCCAGTGCTGGCCATGGGCTGTTCCCTGAGCATGTGAGCCAGACCTGGCTCCTTGTCCCACAGGCTGCTCAAGCTTCCCAGGAGCTGCCCAAGCCCTTCAGCTGGAGCTATCTGGCGGACTTGCCAGAGTGGCCAACTGCCTCTGAGCTGATAGACCTTGTGGGCAAGAATCCTTGCTGTCCCTGTGTAGGACACCAGTGGGTGTTCCAAAGCACTGCAAGCCCTTGCAAGCCCTTGCAAGGCCTCGACATCCTATCTCTTACGGCTCCTGAGTGTTGCTCTGTGGGAGATGAGCATGGTGAGCTCTGCAGTGCTCCTCAAGAAGGAATTGCCTTGGTCTTGCCACTGCTATCCAGTTGAAAAGGATTTGAATCCATGAGCAGAGCTTGGAAGGTGGCCCTGCCAGCAGATTGTCTTGCAGCGGAAAACCTCCAGCAGCCTCCTGCAAGGTTTTCTTCCCTCAGCCCCTGGCCTGTGATTCCAGCAGCTCCTCAAGTGCTTCCTGTCAGATGTGCTGGGGCTGCCCCCGGGCCAGCTCTGGCAGTGGACACGGGAGGCTGCTCCTCTGGATCCTGCGTGGGGCCTCGTGACCACTGCATTGCCGGGTGCTGGCATTGTGACATGGGGGTGACACAGCCGCATATGTGCAGCCCTTTGGAGGAAGCCTTTGGGGTGCTGGCTCCAAATCAGTCCCTGTACCTACAACATAGGGGAGTAAGCAACCTAATAGAGTCCCTTTTTTGCAAAAAGACAGTGTGGATTTGTTGCCAGTGCAGCCTTCCTTCCAGTAGCAATACTGCCTGTAGTATCATGTATGGAGGCCTCAGGGCTCGCTCAGGGCTTGTCACGCAGAACTGCAGGCCTGACAGAGCAGAACTGCTCTCCTCTCCTCTCCTCTCCTCTCCTCTCCTCTCCTCTCCTCTCCTCTCCTCTCCTCTTGTCTCCTGTCCGCCGGTCCAATATCTAAGAGACTGTTTGCCTGAAAGGACAGAGGGGTTTCAGTTCCAAAATCAATGTCAAGGACACATAACACAATGAATTTTATTTTATTTTGTTGTTAATTTATTAATTTTCTTGATTTTATGTTCATTCATGTTATGTTTCTTTGTGTCATTTTTTTTCCCTTTGTGACTCTGTTTCAGAACCCAGGCTCACAAGCATTAGCTCAAGCCCAAGTGTAGCTAGAAGTAGGCTGAGGCATTCTTCAGTTTAGCAGGAGTAAAGATCCCTTGCAGGCTGGCAAAGGCAAGTCCCAGAGCTGCAGAGAGCAGCAGCAGGAATAGAGGCCAAGCCGTCCGCGGTTCCTGCAGAGGGAGAACCTTGACAAGTACTTGTGGGACTGACCGTGCACAAAAGAGGAGGAAGAATAAGAAGAAGAAGAAGAAGAAGAAGAAGAAGAAGAAGAAGAAGAAGAAGAGGAAGAAGAGGAAGAAGAGGAAGAAGAGGTGAGTGGTACCGTGGCATCTCTTCCAAAGCGTGACATGTAGCGATGACGAGCAGACTTTTTGCCTTCCACAACTTGTTTGGCTGCTGTGCTTCTTGGGCAGGGATGCATGAGAAGCGCTCTGGTCCTTGCCAGGCGCTTGTGTTACCTGCAGGGAGAGCTGAGAAGTGGCAGCTGCGGCTGCCAGCATGGTGGAGCATGAGCAGCCGGCTCCCAGGCCAAATGGCCCAAAGAAATGCTGGCAAGGGGCGGTGCTGAGAAGTGCAGAGGAAGGCAAAAAAACCGCCGGGGACCAGTGCCAATGTGCCCCGGGGGAAAAAGTTCCTTGCTGAGCCCAGTGCTGGCCATGGGCTGTTCCCTGAGCATGTGAGCCAGACCTGGCTCCTTGTCCCACAGGCTGCTCATGCTTCCCAGGAGCTGCCCAAGCCCTTCAGCTGGAGCTATCTGGCGGACTTGCCAGAGTGCCCAACTGCCTCTGAGCTGATAGACCTTGTGGGCAAGAATCCTTGCTGTCCCTGTGTAGGACACCAGTGGGTGTTCCAAAGCACTGCAAGCCCTTGCAAGCCCTTGCAAGCCCTCGACATCCTATCTCTTACAGCTCCTGAGCGTTGCTCTGTAGGAGATGAGGATAGTGAGCTGTGCAGTGCTCCTCAAGAAGGAATTGCCTTGGTCTTGCCACTGCTATCCAGTTGAAAAGGATTTGCATCCATGAGCCGAGCTTGGAAGGTGGCCCTGCCAGCAGATTGTCTTGCAGCGGAAAACCTCCAGCAGCCTCCTGCAAGGTTTTCTTCCCTCAGCCCCTGGCCTGTGATTCCAGCAGCTCCTCAAGTGCTTCCTGTCAGATGTGCTGGGGCTGCCCCCAGGCCAGCTCTGGCAGTGGACACGGGAGGCTGCTCCTCTGGATCCTGCGTGGGGCCTGGTGACCACTGCGTTGCCGGGTGCTGGCATTGTGACATGGGGCTGACACAGCCGCATATGTGCAGCCCTTTGGAGGAAGCCTTTGGGGTGCTGGCTCCAAATCAGTCCCTGTACCTACAACATAGGGGAGTAAGCAACCTAATAGAGTCCCTTTTTTGCAAAAAGACAGTGTGGATTTGTTGCCAGTGCAGCCTTCCTTCCAGTAGCAATACTGCCTGTAGTATCATGTATGGAGGCCTCAGGGCTCGCTCAGGGCTTGTCACGCAGAACTGCAGGCCTGACAGAGCAGAACTGCTCTCCTCTCCTCTCCTCTCCTCTCCTCTCCTGTCCTCTCCTCTCCTCTCCTCTCCTCTTGTCTCCTGTCCGCCAGTCCAATATCTAAGAGACTGTTTGCCTGAAAGGACAGAGGGGTTTCAGTTCCAAAATCAATTTCCAGGACACATAACACAATGAATTTTATTTTATTTTGTTGTTAATTTATTAATTTTCTTGATTTTATGTTAATTCATGTTATGTTTCTTCGTGTCATTTTTTTTCCCTTTGTGACTCTGTTTCAGAAGCCAGGCTCACAAGCATTAGCTCAAGCCCAAGGGTAGCCAGGAGTAGGCTGAGGCATTCTTCAGTTTAGCCTGAGAAAAGATCCCTTGCAGGCTGGCAAAGGCAAGTCCCAGAGCTGCAGAGAGCAGCAGCAGGAATAGAGGCCAAGCTGTCCGCGGTTCCTGCAGAGGGAGAACCTTGACAAGGAGTTGTGGGACTGACCATGCACAAAAGCAGAGGAAGAAGAAGAAGAAGAAGAAGAAGAAGAAGAAGAGGAAGAAGAGGAAGAAGAGGAAGAAGAGGTGAGTGGTACCGTGGCATCTCTTCCAAAGCGTGACATGTAGCGATGACGAGCAGACTTTTTGCCTTCCACCACTTGTTTGGCTGCTGTGCTTCTTGGCCAGGGATGCATGAGAAGCGCTCTGGTCCCTGCCAGGCGCTTGTGTTACCTGCAGGGAGAGCTGAGAAGTGGCAGCTGCGGCTGCCAGCATGGTGGAGCATGAGCAGCCGGCTCCCAGGCCAAATGGCCCAAAGAAATGGTGGCAAGGGGCGGTGCTGAGAAGTGCAGAAGAAGGCAAAAAAACCGCCGGGGACCAGTGCCAATGTGCCCCGGGGGAAAAAGTTCCTTGCTGAGCCCAGTGCTGGCCATGGGCTGTTCCCTGAGCATGTGAGCCAGACCTGGCTCCTTGTCCCACAGGCTGCTCATGCTTCCCAGGAGCTGCCCAAGCCCTATCCTCCCTTGAGCTGGAGCTAGGTCGCGGACTTGCCAGAGTGCCCAACTGCCTCTGAGCTGATAGACCTTGTGGGCAAGAATCCTTGCTGTCCCTGTGTAGGACACCAGTGGGTGTTCCAAAGCACTGCAAGCCCTTGCAAGCCCTTGCAAGGCCTCGACATCCTATCTCTTACGGCTCCTGAGCGTTGCTCTGTGGGAGATGAGCATGGTGAGCTCTGCAGTGCTCCTGAAGAAGGAATTGCCTTGGTCTTGCCACTGCTATCCAGTTGAAAAGGATTTGCATCCATGAGCCGAGCTTGGAAGGTGGCCCTGCCAGCAGATTGTCTTGCAGCGGAAAACCTCCAGCAGCCTCATGCAAGGTTTTCTTCCCTCAGCCCCTGGCCTGTGATTCCAGCAGCTCCTCAAGTGCTTCCTGTCAGATGTGCTGGGGCTGCCCCCGGGCCAGCTCTGGCAGTGGACACGGGAGGCTGCTCCTCTGGATCCTGCGTGGGGCCTCGTGACCACTGCGTTGCCGGGTGCTGGCATTGTGACATGGGGGTGACACAGCTGCATATGTGCAGCCCTTTGGAGGAAGCCTTTGGGGTGCTGGCTCCAAATCAGTCCCTGTACCTACAACATAGGGGAGTAAGCAACCTAATAGAGTCCCTTTTTTGCAAAAAGACAGTGTGGATTTGTTGCCAGTGCAGCCTTCCTTCCAGTAGCAATACTGCATGTAGTATCATGTATGGAGGCCTCAGGGCTCGCTCAGGGCTTGTCACGCAGAACTGCAGGCCTGACAGAGTAGAACTGCTCTCCTCTCCTCTCCTCTCCTCTCCTCTCCTCTCCTCTCCTCTCCTCTCCTCTCCTCTCCTCTCCTCTCCTCTTCTCTCCTCTCCTCTCCTCTCCTCTTCTCTCCTGTCCGCCAGTCCAATATCTAAGAGACTGTTTGCCTGAAAGGACAGAGGGGTTTCAGTTCCAAAATCAATTTCAAGGACACATGACACAATGAATTTTTTTTTATTTTGTTGTTAATTTATTAATTTTCTTGATTTTATGTTAATTCATGTTATGTTTCTTCGTGTCATTTTTTTTCCCTTTGTGACTCTGTTTCAGAACCCAGGCTCACAAGCATTAGCTCAAGCCCAAATGTAGCCAGGGGTAGGCTGAGGCATTCTTCAGTTTAGCCTGAGAAAAGATCCCTTGCAGGCTGGCAAAGGCAAGTCCCAGAGCTGCAGAGAGCAGCAGCAGGAATAGAGGCCAAGCTGTCCGCGGTTCCTGCAGAGGGAGAACCTTGACAAGGACTTGTGGGACTGACCATGCACAAAAGCAGAGGAAGAAGAAGAAGAAGAAGAAGAAGAAGAAGAAGAGGAAGAAGAGGAAGAAGAGGTGAGTGGTACCGTGGCATCTCTTCCAAAGCGTGACATGTAGCGATGACGAGCAGACTTTTTGCCTTCCACAACTTGTTTGGCTGCTGTGCTTCGTGGCCAGGGATGCATGGGAAGCGCTCTGGTCCCTGCCAGGCGCTTGTGTTACCTGCAGGGAGAGCTGAGAGGTGGCAGCTGCGGCTGCCAGCATGGTGGAGCATAAGCAGCCGGCTCCCAGGCCAAATGGCCCAAAGAAATGGTGGCAACGGGCGGTGCTGAGAAGTGCAGAGGAAGGCAAAAAAACCGCCGGGGACCAGTGCCAATGTGCCCCGGGGGAAAAAGTTCCTTGCTGAGCCCAGTGCTGGCCATGGGCTGTTCCCTGAGCATGTGAGCCAGACCCGGCTCCTTGTCCCACAGGCTGCTCATGCTTCCCAGGAGCTGCCCAAGCCCTATCCTCCCTTGAGCTGGAGCTAGGTCGCGGACTTGCCAGAGTGCCCAACTGCCTCTGAGCTGATAGACCTTGTGGGCAAGAATCCTTGCTGTCCCTGTGTAGGACACCAGTGGGTGTTCCAAAGCACTGCAAGCCCTTGCAAGCCCTTGCAAGGCCTCGACATCCTATCTCTTACGGCTCCTGAGCGTTGCTCTGTGGGAGATGAGCATGGTGAGCGCTGCAGTGCTCCTGAAGAAGGAATTGCCTTGGTCTTGCTCACTGCTATCCAGTTGAAAAGGATTTGCATCCATGAGCCGAGCTTGGAAGGTGGCCCTGCCAGCAGATTGTCTTGCAGCGGAGAACCTCCAGCAGCCTCATGCAAGGTTTTCTTCCCTCAGCCCCTGGCCTGTGATTCCAGCAGCTCCTCAAGTGCTTCCTGTCAGATGTGCTGGGGCTGCCCCCGGGCCAGCTCTGGCAGTGGACACGGGAGGCTGCTCCTCTGGATCCTGCGTGGGGCCTGGTGACCACTGCGTTGCCGGGTGCTGGCATTGTGACATGGGGGTGACACAGCCGCATATGTGCAGCCCTTTGGAGGAAGCCTTTGGGGTGCTGGCTCCAAATCAGTCCCTGTACCTACAACATAGGGGAGTAAGCAACCTAATAGAGTCCCTTTTTTGCAAAAAGACAGTGTGGATTTGTTGCCAGTGCAGCCTTCCTTCCAGTAGCAATACTGCATGTAGTATCATGTATGGAGCCCTCAGGGCTTGCTCAGGGCTTGTCACGCAGAACTGCAGGCCTGACAGAGTAGAACTGCTCTCCTCTCCTCTCCTCTCCTGTTCTCTCCTCTCCTCTCCTCTCCTCTCCTCTTCTCTCCTCTCCTCTCCTCTCCTCTTCTCTCCTGTCCGCCAGTCCAATATCTAAGAGACTGTTTGCCTGAAAGGACAGAGGGGTTTCAGTTCCAAAATCAATTTCAAGGACACATGACACAATGAATTTTATTTTATTTTGTTGTTAATTTATTAATTTTCTTGATTTTATGTTAACTCATGTTATGTTTCTTCGTGTCATTTTTTTTCCCTTTGTGACTCTGTTTCAGAACCCAGGCTCACAAGCATTAGCTCAAGCCCAAATGTAGCCAGGGGTAGGCTGAGGCATTCTTCAGTTTAGCCTGAGAAAAGATCCCTTGCAGGCTGGCAAAGGCAAGTCCCAGAGCTGCAGAGAGCAGCAGCAGGAATAGAGGCCAAGCTGTCCGCGGTTCCTGCAGAGGGAGAACCTTGACAAGGCGTTGTGGGACTGACCATGCACAAAAGCAGAGGAAGAAGAAGAAGAAGAAGAAGAAGAAGAAGAAGAAGAAGAGGAAGAAGAGGAAGAAGAGGAAGAAGAGGTGAGTGGTACCGTGGCATCTCTTCCAAAGCGTGACATGTAGCGATGACGAGCAGACTTTTTGCCTTCCACAACTTGTTTGGCTGCTGTGCTTCTTGGGCAGGGATGCATGAGAAGCGCTCTGGTCCCTGCCAGGTGCTTGTGTTACCTGCAGGGAGAGCTGAGAAGTGGCAGCTGCGGCTGCCAGCATGGTGGAGCATGAGCAGCCGGCTCCCAGGCCAAATGGCCCAAAGAAATGGTGGCAAGGGGCGGTGCTGAGAAGTGCAGAGGAAGGCAAAAAAACCGCCGGGGACCAGTGCCAATGTGCCCCGGGGGAAAAAGTTCCTTGCTGAGCCCAGTGCTGGCCATGGGCTGTTCCCTGAGCATGTGAGCCAGACCTGGCTCCTTGTCCCACAGGCTGCTCATGCTTCCCAGGAGCTGCCCAAGCCCTTGAGCTGGAGCTATGTCGCGGACTTGCCAGAGTGCCCAACTGCCTCTGAGCTGATAGACCTTGTGGGCAAGAATCCTTGCTGTCCCTGTGTAGGACACCAGTGGGTGTTCCAAAGCACTGCAAGCCCTTGCAAGCCCTTGCAAGGCCTCGACATCCTATCTCTTACGGCTCCTGAGCGTTGCTCTGTGGGAGATGAGCATGGTGAGCTCTGCAGTGCTCCTCAAGAAGGAATTGCCTTGGTCTTGCCACTGCTATCCAGTTGAAAAGGATTTGCATCCATGAGCCGAGCTTGGAAGGTGGCCCTGCCAGCAGATTGTCTTGCAGCGGAAAACCTCCAGCAGCCTCATGCAAGGTTTTCTTCCCTCAGCCCCTGGCCTGTGATTCCAGCAGCTCCTCAAGTGCTTCCTGTCAGATGTGCTGGGGCTGCCCCCGGGCCAGCTCTGGCAGTGGACACGGGAGGCTGCTCCTCTGGATCCTGCGTGGGGCCTGGTGACCACTGCGTTGCCGGGTGCTGGCATTGTGACATGGGGGTGACACAGCCGCATATGTGCAGCCCTTTGGAGGAAGCCTTTGGGGTGCTGGCTCCAAATCAGTCCCTGTACCTACAACATAGGGGAGTAAGCAACCTAATAGAGTCCCTTTTTTGCAAAAAGACAGTGTGGATTTGTTGCCAGTGCAGCCTTCCTTCCAGTAGCAATACTGCCTGTAGTATCATGTATGGAGGCCTCAGGGCTCGCTCAGGGCTTGTCACGCAGAACTGCAGGCCTGACAGAGCAGAACTGCTCTCCTCTCCTCTCCTCTCCTCTCCTCTCCTCTCCTCTCCTGTTCTCTCCTCTCCTCTCCTCTCCTCTCCTCTCCTCTCCTCTCCTCTCCTCTCCTCTCCTCTCCTCTCCTCTCCTCTCCTCTCCTCTCCTCTTCTCTCCTCTCCTCTTCTCTTCTCTCCTCTTCTCTTCTCTCCTGTCCGCCAGTCCAATAACTAAGAGACTGTTTGCCTGAAAGGACAGAGGGGTTTCAGTTCCAAAATCAATTTCAAGGACACATAACACAATGAATTTTATTTTATTTTGTTGTTAATTTATTAATTTTCTTGACTTTATGTTAATTCATGTTATGTTTCTTCGTGTCATTTTTTTTCCCTTTGTGACTCTGTTTCTGAACCCAGGCTCACAAGCATTAGCTCAAGCCCAAGTGTAGCCAGGAGTAGGCTGAGGCATTCTTCAGTTTAGCCTGAGAAAAGATCCCTTGCAGGCTGGCAAAGGCAAGTCCCAGAGCTGCAGAGAGCAGCAGCAGGAATAGAGGCCAAGCTGTCCGCGGTTCCTGCAGAGGGAGAACCTTGACAAGGACTTGTGGCACTGACCATGCACAAAAGCGGAGGAAGAGGAAGAAGAAGAAGAGGAAGAAGAAGAAGAAGAGGAAGAAGAGGAAGAAAAGGTGAGTGGTACCGTGGCATCTCTTCCAAAGCGTGACATGTAGCGATGACGAGCAGACTTTTTGCCTTCCACAACTTGTTTGGCTGCTGTGCTTCTTGGGCAGGGATGCATGAAAAACGCTCTGGTCCCTGCCAGGTGCTTGTGTTACCTGCAGGGAGAGCTGAGAAGTGGCAGCTGCGGCTGCCAGCATGGTGGAGCATGAGCAGCCGGCTCCCAGGCCAAATGGCCCAAAGAAATGGTGGCAAGGGGCGGTGCTGAGAAGTGCAGAGGAAGGCAAAAAAACCGCCGGGGACCAGTGCCAATGTGCCCCGGGGGAAAAAGTTCCTTGCTGAGCCCAGTGCTGGCCATGGGCTGTTCCCTGAGCATGTGAGCCAGACCTGGCTCCTTGTCCCACAGGCTGCTCATGCTTCCCAGGAGCTGCCCAAGCCCTATCCTCCCTTGAGCTGGAGCTATCTGGCGGACTTGCCAGAGTGCCCAAGTGCCTCTGAGCTGATAGACCTTGTGGGCAAGAATCCTTGCTGTCCCTGTGTAGGACACCAGTGGGTGTTCCAAAGCACTGCAAGCCCTTGCAAGCCCTTGCAAGGCCTTGACATCCTATCTCTTACGGCTCCTGAGCATTGCTCTGTGGGAGATGAGGATGGTGAGCTCTGCAGTGCTCCTCAAGAAGGAATTGCCTTGGTCTTGCCACTGCTATCCAGTTGAAAAGAATTTGCATCCATGAGCCGAGCTTGGAAGGTGGCCCTGCCAGCAGATTGTCTTGCAGCGGAGAACCTCCAGCAGCCTCATGCAAGGTTTTCTTCCCTCAGCCCCTGGCCTGTGATTCCAGCAGCTCCTCAAGTGCTTCCTGTCAGATGTGCTGGGGCTGCCCCCGGGCCAGCTCTGGCAGTGGACACGGGAGGCTGCTCCTCTGGATCCTGCGTGGGGCCTGGTGACCACTGCGTTGCCGGGTGCTGGCATTGTGACATGGGGGTGACACAGCCGCATATGTGCAGCCCTTTGGAGGAAGCCTTTGGGGTGCTGGCTCCAAATCAGTCCCTGTACCTACAAAATAGGGGAGTAAGCAACCTAATAGAGAACCTTTTTTGCAAAAAGACAGTGTGGATTTGTTGCCAGTGCAGCCTTCCTTCCAGTAGCAATACTGCCTGTAGTATCATGTATGGAGGCCTCAGGGCTCGCTCAGGGCTTGTCACGCAGAACTGCAGGCCTGACAGAGCAGAACTGCTCTCCTCTCCTCTCCTCTCCTCTCCTCTCCTCTCCTCTCCTCTCCTCTCCTCTCCTCTTCTCTCCTCTCCTCTTCTCTTCTCTCCTCTTCTCTTCTCTCCTGTCCGCCAGTCCAATAACTAAGAGACTGTTTGCCTGAAAGGACAGAGGGGTTTCAGTTCCAAAATCAATTTCAAGGACACATAACACATTGAATTTTATTTTATTTTGTTGTTAATTTATTAATTTTCTTGATTTTATGTTAATTCATGTTATGTTTCTTCGTGTCATTTTTTTTCCCTTTGTGACTCTGTTTCAGAACCCAGGCTCACAAGCATTAGCTCAAGCCCAAGTGTAGCCAGGAGTAGGCTGAGGCATTCTTCAGTTTAGCCTGAGAAAAGATCCCTTGCAGGCTGGCAAAGGCAAGTCCCAGAGCTGCAGAGAGCAGCAGCAGGAATAGAGGCCAAGCTGTCCGCGGTTCCTGCAGAGGGAGAACCTTGACAAGGACTTGTGGGACTGACCATGCACAAAAGCGGAGGAAGAAAAAGAAGAAGAAGAAGAAGAAGAAGAAGAAGAGGAAGAAGAGGAAGAAGAGGTGAGTGGTACCGTGGCATCTCTTCCAAAACGTGACATGTAGCGATGACGAGCAGACTTTTTGCCTTCCACAACTTGTTTGGCTGCTGTGCTTCTTGGGCAGGGATGCATGAAAAGCGCTCTGGTCCCTGCCAGGCGCTTGTGTTACCTGCAGGGAGAGCTGAGAAGTGGCAGCTGCGGCTGCCAGCATGGTGGAGCATGAGCAGCCGGCTCCCAGGCCAAATGGCCCAAAGAAATGGTGGCAAGGGGCGGTGCTGAGAAGTGCAGAGGAAGGCAAAAAAACCGCTGGGGACCAGTGCCAATGTGCCCCAGGGGTAAAAGTTCCTTGCTGAGCCCAGTGCTGGCCATGGGCTGTTCCCTGAGCATGTGAGCCAGACCTGGCTCCTTGTCCCACAGGCTGCTCATGCTTCCCAGGAGCTGCCCAAGCCCTATCCTCCCTTGAGCTGGAGCTATCTGGCGGACTTGCCAGAGTGCCCAAGTGCCTCTGAGCTGATAGACCTTGTGGGCAAGAATCCTTGCTGTCCCTGTGTAGGACACCAGTGGGTGTTCCAAAGCACTGCAAGCCCTTGCAAGCCCTTGCAAGGCCTTGACATCCTATCTCTTACGGCTCCTGAGCATTGCTCTGTGGGAGATGAGGATGGTGAGCTCTGCAGTGCTCCTCAAGAAGGAATTGCCTTGGTCTTGCCACTGCTATCCAGTTGAAAAGGATTTGCATCCATGAGCCGAGCTTGGAAGGTGGCCCTGCCAGCAGATTGTCTTGCAGCGGAGAACCTCCAGCAGCCTCATGCAAGGTTTTCTTCCCTCAGCCCCTGGCCTGTGATTCCAGCAGCTCCTCAAGTGCTTCCTGTCAGATGTGCTGGGGCTGCCCCCGGGCCAGCTCTGGCAGTGGACACGGGAGGCTGCTCCTCTGGATCCTGCGTGGGGCCTGGTGACCACTGCGTTGCCGGGTGCTGGCATTGTGACATGGGGGTGACACAGCCACATATGTGCAGCCCTTTGGAGGAAGCCTTTGGAGTGCTGGCTCCAAATCAGTCCCTGTACCTACAAAATAGGGGAGTAAGCAACCTAATAGAGTCCCTTTTTTGCAAAAAGACAGTGTGGATTTGTTGCCAGTGCAGCCTTCCTTCCAGTAGCAATACTGCCTGTAGTATCATGTATGGAGGCCTCAGGGCTCGCTCAGGGCTTGTCACGCAGAACTGCAGGCCTGACAGAGCAGAACTGCTCTCCTCTCCTCTCCTCTCCTCTCCTCTCCTCTTCTCTCCTCTCCTCTTCTCTTCTCTCCTCTTCTCTTCTCTCCTGTCCGCCAGTCCAATAACTAAGAGACTGTTTGCCTGAAAGGACAGAGGGGTTTCAGTTCCAAAATCAATTTCAAGGACACATAACACAATGAATTTTTTTTTATTTTGTTGTTAATTTATTAATTTTCTTGATTTTATGTTAATTCATGTTATGTTTCTTCGTGTCATTTTTTTTCCCTTTGTGACTCTGTTTCAGAACCCAGGCTCACAAGCATTAGCTCAAGCCCAAGTGTAGCCAGGAGTAGGCTGAGGCATTCTTCAGTTTAGCCTGAGAAAAGATCCCTTGCAGGCTGGCAAAGGCAAGTCCCAGAGCTGCAGAGAGCAGCAGCAGGAATAGAGGCCAAGCTGTCCGCGGTTCCTGCAGAGGGAGAACCTTGACAAGGACTTGTGGGACTGACCATGCACAAAAGCGGAGGAAGAAGAAGAAGAAGAAGAAGAAGAAGAAGAAGAAGAGGAAGAAGAGGAAGAAGAGGTGAGTGGTACCGTGGCATCTCTTCCAAAGCGTGACATGTAGCGATGACGAGCAGACTTTTTGCCTTCCACAACTTGTTCGGCTGCTGTGCTTCTTGGGCAGGGATGCATGAAAAGCGCTCTGGTCCCTGCCAGGCGCTTGTGTTACCTGCAGGGAGAGCTGAGAAGTGGCAGCTGCGGCTGCCAGCATGGTGGAGCATGAGCAGCCGGCTCCCAGGCCAAATGGCCCAAAGAAATGGTGGCAAGGGGCCGTGCTGAGAAGTGCAGAGGAAGGCAAAAAAACCACCGGGGACCAGTGCCAATGTGCCCCAGGGGAAAAAGTTCCTTGCTGAGCCCAGTGCTGGCCATGGGCTGTTCCCTGAGCATGTGAGCCAGACCTGGCTCCTTGTCCCACAGGCTGCTCATGCTTCCCAGGAGCTGCCCAAGCCCTATCCTCCCTTGAGCTGGAGCTATCTGGCGGACTTGCCAGAGTGCCCAAGTGCCTCTGAGCTGATAGACCTTGTGGGCAAGAATCCTTGCTGTCCCTGTGTAGGACACCAGTGGGTGTTCCAAAGCACTGCAAGCCCTTGCAAGCCCTTGCAAGGCCTCGACATCCTATCTCTTACGGCTCCTGAGCGTTGCTCTGTGGGAGATGAGCATGGTGAGCTCTGCAGTGCTCCTCAAGAAGGAATTGCCTTGGTCTTGCCACTGCTATCCAGTTGAAAAGGATTTGCATCCATGAGCCGAGCTTGCAAGGTGGCCCTGCCAGCAGATTGTCTTGCAGCGGAAAACCTCCAGCAGCCTCATGCAAGGTTTTCTTCCCTCAGCCCCTGGCCTGTGATTCCAGCAGCTCCTCAAGTGCTTCCTGTCAGATGTGCTGGGGCTGCCCCCGGGCCAGCTCTGGCAGTGGACACGGGAGGCTGCTCCTCTGGATCCTGCGTGGGGCCTGGTGACCACTGCGTTGCCGGGTGCTGGCATTGTGACATGGGGGTGACACAGCCACATATGTGCAGCCCTTTGGAGGAAGCCTTTGGGGTGCTGGCTCCAAATCAGTCCCTGTACCTACAACATAGGGGAGCACGCAACCTAATAGAGTCCCCTTTTTGCAAAAAGACAGTGTGGATTTTTTGCCAGTGCAGCCTTCCTTCCAGTAGCAATACTGCCTGTAGTATCATGTATGGAGGCCTCAGGGCTCGCTCAGGGCTTGTCACGCAGAACTGCAGGCCTGACAGAGCAGAACTGCTCTCCTCTCCTCTCCTCTCCTCTCCTCTCCTCTCCTCTCCTCTCCTCTCCTCTCCTCTTCTCTCCTCTCCTCTCCTCTTCTCTCCTGTCCGCTAGTCCAATAACTAAGAGACTGTTTGCCTGAAAGGACAGAGGGGTTTCAGTTCCAAAATCAATTTCAAGGACACATAACACAATGAATTTTTTTTTATTTTGTTGTTAATTTATTAATTTTCTTGATTTTATGTTAATTCATGTTATGTTTCTTCGTGTCATTTTTTTTTCCCTTTGTGACTCTGTTTCAGAACCCAGGCTCACAAGCATTAGCTCAAGCCCAAGTGTAGCCAGGGGTAGGCTGAGGCATTCTTCAGTTTAGCCTGAGAAAAGATCCCTTGCAGGCTGGCAAAGGCAAGTCCCAGAGCTGCAGAGAGCAGCAGCAGGAATAGAGGCCAAGCTGTCCGCGGTTCCTGCAGAGGGAGAACCTTGACAAGGACTTGTGGGACTGACCATGCACAAAAGCAGAGGAAGAAGAAGAAGAAGAAGAAGAAGAAGAAGAAGAGGAAGAAGAGGAAGAAGAGGAAGAAGAGGTGAGTGGTACCGTGGCATCTCTTCCAAAGCGTGACATGTAGCGATGACGAGCAGACTTTTTGCCTTCCACAACTTGTTTGGCTGCTGTGCTTCTTGGGCAGGGATGCATGAGAAGCGCTCTGGTCCCTGCCAGGCGCTTGTGTTACCTGCAGGGAGAGCTGAGAAGTGGCAGCTGCGGCTGCCAGCATGGTGGAGCATGAGCAGCCGGCTCCCAGGCCAAATGGCCCAAAGAAATGGTGGCAAGGGGCCGTGCTGAGAAGTGCAGAGGAAGGCAAAAAACCGCCAGGGACCAGTGCCAATGTGCCCCGGGGGAAAAAGTTCCTTGCTGAGCCCAGTGCTGGCCATGGGCTGTTCCCTGAGCATGTGAGCCAGACCTGGCTCCTTGTCCCACAGGCTGCTCATGCTTCCCAGGAGCTGCCCAAGCCCTATCCTCCCTTGAGCTGGAGCTAGGTCGCGGACTTGCCAGAGTGCCCAACTGCCTCTGAGCTGATAGACCTTGTGGGCAAGAATCCTTGCTGTCCCTGTGGAGGACACCAGTGGGTGTTCCAAAGCACTGCAAGCCCTTGCAAGCCCTTGCAAGCCCTCGACATCCTATCTCTTACGGCTCCTGAGCGTTGCTCTGTGGGAGATGAGGATGGTGAGCTCTGCAGTGCTCCTCAAGAAGGAATTGCCTTGGTCTTGCCACTGCTATCCAGTTGAAAAGGATTTGCATCCATGAGCCGAGCTTGGAAGGTGGCCCTGCCAGCAGATTGTCTTGCAGCGGAGAACCTCCAGCAGCCTCATGCAAGGTTTTCTTCCCTCAGCCCCTGGCCTGTGATTCCAGCAGCTCCTCAAGTGCTTCCTGTCAGATGTGCTGGGGCTGCCCCCGGGCCAGCTCTGGCAGTGGACACGGGAGGCTGCTCCTCTGGATCCTGCGTGGGGCCTGGTGACCACTGCGTTGCCGGGTGCTGGCATTGTGACATGGGGGTGACACAGCCACATATGTGCAGCCCTTTGGAGGAAGCCTTTGGGGTGCTGGCTCCAAATCAGTCCCTGTACCTACAAAATAGGGGAGTAAGCAACCTAATAGAGTCCCTTTTTTGCAAAAAGACAGTGTGGATTTGTTGCCAGTGCAGCCTTCCTTCCAGTAGCAATACTGCCTGTAGTATCATGTATGGAGGCCTCAGGGCTCGCTCAGGGCTTGTCACGCAGAACTGCAGGCCTGACAGAGCAGAACTGCTCTCCTCTCCTCTCCTCTCCTCTCCTCTCCTCTCCTCTCCTCTTCTCTCCTCTCCTCTTCTCTTCTCTCCTCTTCTCTTCTCTCCTGTCCGCCAGTCCAATAACTAAGAGACTGTTTGCCTGAAAGGACAGAGGGGTTTCAGTTCCAAAATCAATTTCAAGGACACATAACACAATGAATTTTTTTTATTTTGTTGTTAATTTATTAATTTTCTTGATTTTATGTTAATTCATGTTATGTTTCTTCGTGTCATTTTTTTTCCCTTTGTGACTCTGTTTCAGAACCCAGGCTCACAAGCATTAGCTCAAGCCCAAGTGTAGCCAGGAGTAGGCTGAGGCATTCTTCAGTTTAGCCTGAGAAAAGATCCCTTGCAGGCTGGCAAAGGCAAGTCCCAGAGCTGCAGAGAGCAGCAGCAGGAATAGAGGCCAAGCTGTCCGCGGTTCCTGCAGAGGGAGAACCTTGACAAGGACTTGTGGGACTGACCATGCACAAAAGCGGAGGAAGAAGAAGAAGAAGAAGAAGAAGAAGACGAAGAAGAAGAAGAAGAAGAGGAAGAAGAGGAAGAAGAGGTGAGTGGTACCGTGGCATCTCTTCCAAAGCGTGACATGTAGCGATGACAAGCAGACTTTTTGCCTTCCACAACTTGTTTGGCTGCTGTGCTTCTTGGGCAGGGATGCATGAGAAGCGCTCTGGTCCCTGCCAGGCGCTTGTGTTACCTGCAGGGAGAGCTGAGAAGTGGCAGCTGCGGCTGCCAGCATGGTGGAGCATGAGCAGCCGGCTCCCAGGCCAAATGGCCCAAAGAAATGGTGGCAAGGGGCCGTGCTGAGAAGTGCAGAGGAAGGCAAAAAAACCACCGGGGACCAGTGCCAATGTGCCCCAGGGGAAAAAGTTCCTTGCTGAGCCCAGTGCTGGCCATGGGCTGTTCCCTGAGCATGTGAGCCAGACCTGGCTCCTTGTCCCACAGGCTGCTCATGCTTCCCAGGAGCTGCCCAAGCCCTATCCTCCCTTGAGCTGGAGCTAGGTCGCGGACTTGCCAGAGTGCCCAACTGCCTCTGAGCTGATAGACCTTGTGGGCAAGAATCCTTGCTGTCCCTGTGTAGGACACCAGTGGGTGTTCCAAAGCACTGCAAGCCCTTGCAAGCCCTTGCAAGGCCTCGACATCCTATCTCTTACGGCTCCTGAGCGTTGCTCTGTGGGAGATGAGGATGGTGAGCTGTGCAGTGCTCCTCAAGAAGGAATTGCCTTGGTCTTGCCACTGCTATCCAGTTGAAAAGGATTTGCATCCATGAGCCGAGCTTGGAAGGTGGCCCTGCCAGCAGATTGTCTTGCAGCGGAGAACCTCCAGCAGCCTCATGCAAGGTTTTCTTCCCTCAGCCCCTGGCCTGTGATTCCAGCAGCTCCTCAAGTGCTTCCTGTCAGATGTGCTGGGGCTGCCCCCGGGCCAGCTCTGGCAGTGGACACGGGAGGCTGCTCCTCTGGATCCTGCGTGGGGCCTGGTGACCACTGCGTTGCCGGGTGCTGGCATTGTGACATGGGGGTGACACAGCCACATATGTGCAGCCCTTTGGAGGAAGCCTTTGGGGTGCTGGCTCCAAATCAGTCCCTGTACCTACAAAATAGGGGAGTAAGCAACCTAATAGAGTCCCTTTTTTGCAAAAAGACAGTGTGGATTTGTTGCCAGTGCAGCCTTCCTTCCAGTAGCAATACTGCCTGTAGTATCATGTATGGAGGCCTCAGGGCTCGCTCAGGGCTTGTCACGCAGAACTGCAGGCCTGACAGAGCAGAACTGCTCTCCTCTCCTCTCCTCTCCTCTCCTCTCCTGTTCTCTCCTCTCCTCTCCTCTCCTCTCCTCTCCTCTCCTCTCCTGTTCTCTCCTCTCCTCTCCTCTCCTCTCCTCTCCTCTCCTCTGCTCTCCTCTCCTCTCCTCTGCTCTCCTCTCCTGTCCGCCAGTCCAATATCTAAGAGACTGTTTGCCTGAAAGGACAGAGGGTTTTCAGTTCCAAAATCAATTTCAAGGACACATAACACAATGAATTGTATTTTATTTTGTTGTTAATTTATTAATTTTCTTGATTTTATGTTAATTCATGTTATGTTTCTTCGTGTCATTTTTTTTCCCTTTGTGACTCTGTTTCAGAAGCCAGGCTCACAAGCATTAGCTCAAGCCCAAGGGTAGCCAGGAGTAGGCTGAGGCATTCTTCAGTTTAGCCTGAGAAAAGATCCCTTGCAGGCTGGCAAAGGCAAGTCCCAGAGCTGCAGAGAGCAGCAGCAGGAATAGAGGCCAAGCTGTCCGCGGTTCCTGCAGAGGGAGAACCTTGACAAGGACTTGTGGGACTGACCATGCACAAAAGCAGAGGAAGAAGAAGAAGAAGAAGAAGAAGAAGAGGAAGAAGAGGAAGAAGAGGAAGAAGAGGAAGAAGAGGTGAGTGGTACCGTGGCATCTCTTCCAAAGCGTGACATGTAGCGATGACGAGCAGACTTTTTGCCTTCCACAACTTGTTTGTCTGCTGTGCTTCTTGGGCAGGGATGCATGAGAAGCTCTCTGGTCCCTGCCAGGCGCTTGTGTTAGCTGCAGGGAGAGCTGAGAAGTGGCAGCTGCGGCTGCCAGCATGGTGGAGCATGAGCAGCCGGCTCCCAGGCCAAATGGCCCAAAGAAATGGTGGCAAGGGGCGGTGCTGAGAAGTGCAGAGGAAGGCAAAAAAACCGCCGGGGACCAGTGCCAATGTGCCCCGGGGGAAAAAGTTCCTTGCTGAGCCCAGTGCTGGCCATGGGCTGTTCCCTGAGCATGTGAGCCAGACCTGGCTCCTTGTCCCACAGGCTGCTCATGCTTCCCAGGAGCTGCCCAAGCCCTTCAGCTGGAGCTATCTGGCGGACTTGCCAGAGTGCCCAAGTGCCTCTGAGCTGATAGACCTTGTGGGCAAGAATCCTTGCTGTCCCTGTGTAGGACACCAGTGGGTGTTCCAAAGCACTGCAAGCCCTTGCAAGCCCTTGCAAGGCCTCGACATCCTATCTCTTACAGCTCCTGAGCGTTGCTCTGTGGGAGATGAGCATGGTGAGCTCTGCAGTGCTCCTCAAGAAGGAATTGCCTTGGTCTTGCCACTGCTATCCAGTTGAAAAGGATTTGCATCCATGAGCCGAGCTTGGAAGGTGGCCCTGCCAGCAGATTGTCTTGCAGCGGAAAACCTCCAGCAGCCTCATGCAAGGTTTTCTTCCCTCAGCCCCTGGCCTGTGATTCCAGCAGCTCCTCAAGTGCTTCCTGTCAGATGTGCTGGGGCTGCCCCCGGGCCAGCTCTGGCAGTGGACACGGGAGGCTGCTCCTCTGGATCCTGCGTGGGGCCTGGTGACCACTGCGTTGCCGGGTGCTGGCATTGTGACATGGGGGTGACACAGCCGCATATGTGCAGCCCTTTGGAGGAAGCCTTTGGGGTGCTGGCTCCACATCAGTCCCTGTACCTACAACATAGGGGAGTAAGCAACCTAATAGAGTCCCTTTTTTGCAAAAAGACAGTGTGGATTTGTTGCCAGTGCAGCCTTCCTTCCAGTAGCAATACTGCCTGTAGTATCATGTATGGAGGCCTCAGGGCTCGCTCAGGGTTTGTCACGCAGAACTGCAGGCCTGACAGAGCAGAACTGCTCTCCTCTCCTCTCCTCTCCTCTCCTGTTCTCTCCTCTCCTCTCCTCTCCTCTCCTCTCCTCTCCTCTCCTCTCCTCTCCTCTCCTGTTCTCTCCTCTCCTCTCCTCTCCTCTCCTCTCCTCTGCTCTCCTCTCCTCTCCTCTGCTCTCCTCTCCTGTCCGCCAGTCCAATATCTAAGAGACTGTTTGCCTGAAAGGACAGAGGGTTTTCAGTTCCAAAATCAATTTCAAGGACACAGAACACAATGAATTGTATTTTATTTTGTTGTTAATTTATTAATTTTCTTGATTTTATGTTAATTCATGTTATGTTTCTTCGTGTCATTTTTTTTCCCTTTGTGACTCTGTTTCAGAAGCCAGGCTCACAAGCATTAGCTCAAGCCCAAGGGTAGCCAGGAGTAGGCTGAGGCATTCTTCAGTTTAGCCTGAGAAAAGATCCCTTGCAGGCTGGCAAAGGCAAGTCCCAGAGCTGCAGAGAGCAGCAGCAGGAATAGAGGCCAAGCTGTCCGCGGTTCCTGCAGAGGGAGAACCTTGACAAGGACTTGTGGGACTGACCATGCACAAAAGCAGAGGAAGAAGAAGAAGAAGAAGAAGAAGAAGAGGAAGAAGAGGAAGAAGAGGAAGAAGAGGAAGAAGAGGTGAGTGGTACCGTGGCATCTCTTCCAAAGCGTGACATGTAGCGATGACGAGCAGACTTTTTGCCTTCCACAACTTGTTTGTCTGCTGTGCTTCTTGGGCAGGGATGCATGAGAAGCTCTCTGGTCCCTGCCAGGCGCTTGTGTTACCTGCAGGGAGAGCTGAGAAGTGGCAGCTGCGGCTGCCAGCATGGTGGAGCATGAGCAGCCGGCTCCCAGGCCAAATGGCCCAAAGAAATGGTGGCAAGGGGCGGTGCTGAGAAGTGCAGAGGAAGGCAAAAAAACCGCCGGGGACCAGTGCCAATGTGCCCCGGGGGAAAAAGTTCCTTGCTGAGCCCAGTGCTGGCCATGGGCTGTTCCCTGAGCATGTGAGCCAGACCTGGCTCCTTGTCCCACAGGCTGCTCATGCTTCCCAGGAGCTGCCCAAGCCCTTCAGCTGGAGCTATCTGGCGGACTTGCCAGAGTGCCCAAGTGCCTCTGAGCTGATAGACCTTGTGGGCAAGAATCCTTGCTGTCCCTGTGTAGGACACCAGTGGGTGTTCCAAAGCACTGCAAGCCCTTGCAAGCCCTTGCAAGGCCTCGACATCCTATCTCTTACGGCTCCTGAGTGTTGCTCTGTGGGAGATGAGGATGGTGAGCTCTGCAGAGCTCCTCAAGAAGGAATTGCCTTGGTCTTGCCACTGCTATCCAGTTGAAAAGGATTTGCATCCATGAGCCGAGCTTGGAAGGTGGCCCTGCCAGCAGATTGTCTTGCAGCGGAAAACCTCCAGCAGCCTCATGCAAGGTTTTCTTCCCTCAGCCCCTGGCCTGTGATTCCAGCAGCTCCTCAAGTGCTTCCTGTCAGATGTGCTGGGGCTGCCCCCGGGCCAGCTCTGGCAGTGGACACGGGAGGCTGCTCCTCTGGATCCTGCGTGGGGCCTCGTGACCACTGCGTTGCCGGGTGCTGGCATTGTGTAATGGGGGTGACACAGCTGCATATGTGCAGCCCTTTGGAGGAAGCCTTTGGGGTGCTGGCTCCAAATTAGTCCCTGCCCCTACAAAATAGGGGAGTAAGCTGATACAAGGAATTAACTAGTTAACACTTGACTAATCAATACTTAAAGAACTAACACTTAAGGAGCTAATGCTTAGAGAGCAAACCCTTAACCCAGAACACTTAGAATCCTTATCCCACATTACATTTGCCTAGCTTTGCTTAGCCTTGTGTATGAGAAGCAAAAGTTTATTGACGACTTTACATGCCTTGTCGGGAGGCAAAATCTTGGATGCATCCTTGATGCATCCTTGGGTGGATTAGATAACCAAAACTTGGACACAGGGCAGGAGATATGCCAACTCAGCAGTCTGAGTCCCAGCCAACTCATCACACCAGGACAGAGGTGAACATGTACAGAGAAGATGACCCCGATCCACGATCACTGCACAGGCGCAACCAGGAGGGGCCAAGGGTGGATACTATGGAAATGAGTTCCCAGAACTCATTGTAATAAGAACCGCCTTCTCGGGGACAGGTTATGAATATGTGTAGGCGTTCCTAGAACTTTCATGAATATGTAACTACTTTACAGTATTTAACTAAGCCCACAGTTACTGGAAATTTGCACACGTCTTTGTTGAAAATTATTTCCCCGTGTGTCCAGCGCTGAAATAAACATACCTGCTTTACAATCTTACAGGTTGTAAGGTCACTTTCCGCACGTCATTTGGCGAGCCAGCCAGGAGGGAGTTCTGCTTGGCTGCATGAACAGCTGAGAACGGATGACTTTGGCGCGCCCCGAAGCTTTTCTTTCGGAAGACCTCCACTCCCAGCTGGTCATTGCAGGAGTAGACTGAGACCTCTGGCTTTACAGCGGGTAAGGTATGTTGCAATAAATTGCAATTGCATTTTAATGCAGGGAGCCAGTAAGTCATAGTGGGACGCCTTATGCGTGGCCAAGTTTTCCGCAGTGGTGTACCCGGGAAATGGTGGGCGTTTGCTGTCTGAGAGTTGTCTGCTAGTGATCCTGGGAGTGGATTGAGCAACCCTGAGATTCTGCATCCCGGTTTCTGGAGCCAGGACGGACCTCTGCTAATAATTCTAGCAAAGAGGAGAAGGGTAATGCAGAATCAGTTTTGCAGCTGCTGAGAAGCAATAGTCAGTTTGTAGCTGTGTGTTATTTCTTGTAAGTGCCCAGGCATTCCGTGCATTCCTTTCCAAGCAGTATCCGAGATAGCTATCTGTCGTAAAATTAGCCAGCTATTGAAAGTGTCTGTGTATCTGTGTGAGTGTGTGTGTGTGTGCTAATTACAGTAATTACTGTTTAAATGTATGGTGGTACACTTTAGCCTGTGATCTGTATAAAGTGGAAGACGAGCTTTAAACACCTTGATTTAAGTTACGTGACAAGAGTTAAATTACAGTGTGCGCGGTGTAAGAAAGTATATGCAGATATGTTTTTCACCCTCTGAAACCAGGGACTTAATAACAAAATGGGAACCAGTTCAGTTAAAATATTAAAATACCATTTTCCTCCCCTTAGGATGCATCCTTACACATTAGAGTAATTGGGGCAATCCTGATAAAAGAAAGTTTGAAACAATATTGTATTCACTTGTGGCTTGAATGTGGGATTATAGCAACTAGTGGCAATTAATGTTGTTCTGCAGAACTTGGGAAAAATAGGATGAAGTACAGTACTGAAGTTAATTTGCTCTTATTGTTATCTAGTAATTTTGAGACCAGAAAAGGATTTAAGTTATTAAACTCTGATTCGTAGTAAATTTATGTGCTAGTCAGAGATATGGAAAAAACAACAAACTAAATGTTATGATGGATGTGAGCTTGGCAGAGGTTGTATTTAAAAGTGGTTTAAAAGTGGCTAGAATATGAACTGAATTGGATCTAGGAAAATGGAAGTAATGCACTTATGTTTAATATGCTGTTTTTCTGGCATTTGTAAGAAATTGCAAAAGGTAAATGGGACTGAGGAATGTAACTATTGCTGAACTAATTGGAATTGCATATAAAGTGTATTATGACTGGAATTAAGTGGAAAAACAAAAAACAAAAAACAAAAAACAACCAAAAAAAAAGAAAGCGAAATATCCCAGGCCTGGGCTGTACAGCTTGAACATAAATTTCAGCCCTATGCCAAGCTGTAAGATAAGCTCAACCTCCTCCGTCCACGTGGCCTTGCCTTGTGTCTAAACTGCAGCAAGAAGAAAAAAGAAAAAAAAATAGAGAAACCGCTGCTAGAAGTGGCGAAGGTGGGGGAGGAACGCGGAGCGTCAGGGAGGATGGGACCATGGTGGGGGCAGTCGGATACCTCTCAGGGTAGCCCTGTATCCTCTCACACCTGAAGCGAGGAAACATTGCAAGCTCCCCTCAGAGGGCCAGTGGCCCAGAGGGGGAGTCAGTCTTAATAAGGGTACCTTTCTCTTCATTTGATCTTGAAACACGGAAAACAGTAACCAAGAATTATCGGAGCGATTCTATGGGGGCCACCAGACATTTCCAGTTTTTGATCAAACAACATAACCCCAATTGGAATGACATACAATTGTTATTAGAACGTATGACATAAACTGAAAAACAGCTAATATTGAAAACAACCCAAGATTTGGCTATTAACCAAATTGGCAATGCAGGAAGAGATGTGAAAAACTACTTCCCTTTACAGGATGCCCATTGGGATCCAAATAGGGGACCGCACATGGGATTATTAAACCAATATAGAGACTGGGTTGTGAAAGGGATGGAACGAGCCATCCTGCAAATGATTAATTGCTCAGCCTTGTACAGTATCAGGCAAGGGCCAAAAGAAACCCCCACAGAACTCCTAAATAAGTTGCGAGATACCATGAGAAAACATACACCTCTTGACGTGGGTTCAAAAGTAGGGATACAGCAGTTAGTGTCATTATTTACAGGTCAGTCAGCAGATGAAGTTACAGAAACTGAGAGCAACAGGAAGTAGAAATTTGGAAATGTTGTTAGATGAAGCTTGGAGAGTATTTAGTAACAGAGAAGAGTAAGGTTGTTGAAAGGATAAGAGTGGGGAACTAAAGAGGTTGGAAGGCTTTGAAAGCCTTTAGAGAGAGATCAACATACAGTGGGAAAACGAATGTCAGGGAAGGTACAGAGGAAGTAGGCAGAGAGAGAATTGGACAGTAGCAAGTTTTGAAAAGGACTGATGGGACGGGAACCTGGGGAACCTAGCGGATCCATTAGTTATAATGAAGCTAGGGAAAGAACAAAAACAAGTGGAATTTTTGGTAGAGTGCCAATAAGTAACAATTACATAGCAGGTAAAGGGAGTCACTGGCCAAAGTGAAAAAGCATATTTTGTGAACCTCTGAAATACAAATTGGATAAACAAGTGGGCAGTCATAAATTTTTATATATGCCCAATTCCCTGAAACCTCTTTTGGGGAGAAATCTGTTGGAACAAATGGGTGCAGATTTGAAAAAGGAGAAATTACTCTGGAGGTAAATGATCAGCAATATGTGCAAATAATGAGCTTGCTTTTAGCAACTATTCCCACAGAGGGCAAGATTAATGGAGAAGTCGTGAACCAAGTGTATCCTGGGGTATGGGCTACTGATGTACCTGGAAGGGCCAAAATTGCTCCACCTGTCGAGGTAAAAATCAAAGAATGACAAAAACCAGTAAGGATAAAACAATACCCTTTGAAAAGGGAGGGAATTCGGCCGGCGATAGAGAAATTCCTGCAAATCGGGTTATAAACAAAATAACAGAGGATCTTTACCAAGTGGTAGCAAACCCATGCACCATTCTGACTGTCTTAACCCTGATTTGGTTTACTGTTTTAGATTTAAAGGATGCCTTTTTTTGCCTCCCTCTCCATGAAGCCAGCCAGACAATATTTACGTAAAACCCAGCTCACATGGACGGTGTTGCCACAAGGATTTAAGAACAGCCTGACAATATTTGGAAATCAACTTGCTAAAGATCTTGAATCTTGAGAAGCCCTGTCTGACGAAGGACAGATGCTACAATACATGGACAATATTTTGATCGCTACCAGAATAAAGGAGATGTGCATAACCTGGACCTCACAGAACAGAAACACCTACAATGGAATAAAGAAGCTACACAAGCCTTTGAAGAACTTGGTAAGGCTTTGATGTCAGCCCCTGCTTTAGGACTCCCAGATGTGAATAAACCATTTTTTCTATTCTCTCACGAGGAGCAGGGAATAGCCTTGGGTCTTGGCCCGTACCGACGAGAAGTGGCCTGGATGCCTACGGGCAGTTGCAGCAGTGGTACTGAACATACAGGAGGCCCGGAAATTTACCATGGGTCAGAAAATGACTGTGCTAGTATCCCACACGGTGTCTACAGTTTTGGAAGCAAAAGGGGGACATTGGTTTTCCCCACAAAGATTTCTTAAATATCAGGCTACAATGGTGGAACAGAATGAGGTAGAAATCATCGTCACTAACATTGTCAACCCAGCTTCTTTCCTCAGTGGTAACATCGGAGAACCAGTTCATCACGATTGCCTGGAAACCATCGAAGCAACATACTCCAGCTGACCCAATCTAAAGGACAATTCTATGGAAAACACTGAGGACTGCTTTACGGACTGAAGCAGCTATATCCTGAACAGTGGAAGGCATGCTGGTTATGCTATAATGACTAGCCACGAAGTGATGGAATCTGGACCTCTGCCTAGAAGTACTTCTGCACAAAAGACAGAAGTAATCACCCTTATTCGTGCTCTGGAACTAGCTCAAGGTAAAACTGTGAACTTTTATATGGACTCTAAGTAAGCTTTTAGGGTCGTGCATGCGCACGGAGCAATTTGGAAAGAAAGAGGACTCTTGAACTCTCAAGGCAAACATATCAAACATGCAAACGAGATCTTGAAATTATGGGAAGCAGCAACTTCCTAAGAAGGTGGCAATCATGCATATCAAGGCACACCAGAAAGTGAGCTCAGAATTGGAAAAAGCTAATGAGTTGGCGGACAGAGAGGCAAAATTGGCGGCTAAGCAAAAGGTAAAAATAGAAAGTGCCCTAGTCCCTGACAGGCAGGTCTCTTTGGAAGGTAAGCCAGAGTATACTAAGGAAGACCGGAAACTTCTTATAGATTTAGACGGATCATATGATAAGGAAGGGTGGGCTCACACCCCACAAGGAAAACTTATTGTTCTCTCCTATTTAGTTTGGTCTTTAGTAAGGGAAGAGCACAGAAAGGGACATTGGGGAGCAGAAGCACTATATAAACATTTGATCAGAAAATAATAGCTAGAAATTTGTATACTACCATAAGACACAGCAATGTGATCTTTGCCTCCAGACTAATCCCAAGAATACACCCAAGCCAGAAATAGGTCAAATTGGGAAAGGAAAAGGACCTGGGCAACAATGGCAAATTGATTTTTCGGAACTCCCAAGAAAAGGGGGGTACCGATATTTGTTGGTACTGATTGATACCTTTTCAGGTTGGCCAGAAGCATTCCCTACCAGAACAGCAGGAGGTAACTAGAACATTAGCACAAGAAATAATACCAAGGTTTGGAGTTCCAGCTGTCATATTCTCTGATAGAGGGCCATATTTGATTTCAAAAGTTATACAGCAAGTCAGTCAGCACTTGGAAATAGACTGGCAGCTACATACCCCTTACTGTCCTCAATCCAGTGGCCAGGTAGAAAAAATGAATCATCTAATTAAACAACAAATTGTAAAACTGAGGCGGGAGGTGAACTTAGCTTGGCCTCAATCTTTGCCTTTGGCCCTCTTGCGTATACGAACAAGGCCAAGAGCCAAGGAAGGGTTAAGTCCTTTTGAAATCCTGTATGGGAGACCCTATAATGTATAGAAGCGGATGTCTACACAAATAGGGGATGAAATTATGACTTCTTACATGGTGACATTGGGTAAAAAACTTAACAAAATTGGGAAACGTGTTTGGGACTCAGAGCAGGAGTTTGGATGGGCCAGTACATAACATCCAACTGGGAGATTATGTGTATGTGAAGTCTCTTGCAGAAAAGACTTTGGAACCACAATAGGAAGGTCCATTTCAAGTCCTCCTGACATCTTTCACTGCTATCAAGATTAAAGAACAGAATGCCTGGATCCATCATTCTGAAGTGAAGAAAGCCTGCAAAGCACCATGCAGAGTAACCCAGGTGCAACCTGGAAAATTGTATTTCTTATGATCATAGCCTTAGCACGTGGGTGGGATGAAAATCGGCATGGGCAAAATCTGAATAAAACCACGGGGGGACACTTTAAATAGGTGCTTTGGAATCAAACCAATCAGAGTATATATGTTACATTGCCCACTTCTGCAGGAGAGAGTTTGTAAGGTTGTAAGGTCATTTACCGTGTGTCAATCTTATGTTGTTTTAGGATGTTCTTTGGCATTTCACCAGGTTTCAGATGTCAGACCAGGGTCAATCAACACGCTGCCCAAAGTACTGTTGCTCTGAAACAGCTCATAAAAGGCAGCATGTTTGCATTCATTAGAACTTTCTCTTGGAATACATGCTGGGAGATGCAGACAAATGTCTGCAGGGGAAATTGGTGATTTGTGCATTAGAGCCTTTGTTCCAGCCCCATGAAAACATCTAACTCCAGCAAACCCTGCACAAGCCTGGAAAACACCGGCACAATCTGGGAACACAGGCACAACCTGGAAACACAGGAACAACCTGGGAACACAGGAACAACCTGGAAACACAGGCGTGAGCTGGAAACACAGGAACAACCTGGGAACACAGGCAGCAGGAGACCGAGACACAAGCGTGGAGAACTGCCCAGAGCAGGAGGAGGGGGCTCGTGCCCACAGGCTTCTGCTGGTGGCCAGAGGGCAGGGGTGGCCATGGGACAGGGCAGCACTCACAGACCAAGGGAAGAGCAAAGTCTGGGTCCAAGCTCAAGACATTTGAGAACATCCGCTCCCTCAGGCACCTCTGGGGTAGAGACATCTCACCTGAGGTCAAAGTGCCTGTGGCTTCCACATTTCAGTTTTAAACTCCAGAGCTTAATAGGAAATATTTAAACATGTTTATATATGATATATATATTTAAGAGCTGGAGGAATTCAGATGATCAGGGAAAAAGAAGAATTACAAATTGGAAAAGGATTCCTGAAAGTTGCCTTTGCAAAGAAAGGGCAGAGACCACTCAAGCCTGGATGAAGGGGGAAACTGTTCAGAGCCCAGACCAGCACATCCAGATGCTGAAGGCTGTTTCCCTTCCCTGCAGTAGCTGAGCTGCGTGGAAAAGCCTGTTCCAAACAGCTAAGGAGAGAAGGGCACAAGGACTCTGCCCTGGGCAAAGCAGCTCTGTTCCACTCCCCTCCACTGGCCTGGCGCTCAGCCCAGGCTGCTCTGCTCAGCCGCGTGTTTGCTCTGATGTGAAGGAGAAATTCCAATTGTAACCACTCGGCAGTGGTAATTTGTGACCAGGGAAGCTCTGCTTCTCTGCCTTTTTGCAACAGCAACTAAAGCTCCTCAGCTCTCCTCATGGAGGATGAGAAGGGGTCAAGCAGGCTGGAAGCAGGAATGGCAGAGCCAGAGGGGCTACATGTCAGGGAGGGAGGTTTCTTTGGCTGGCAAGGGGAGAAGCTCAGCAGTTCTCCTTGTCCTGTAGCTGTGGTGCAACATGGGGGAGCTAACGACACCTTTGGTCAGCAGAGCTGGCACTGGAGCGTGGACTCTACACCAGGCTGAGGCACCCCATGCTGCTGCCCAGCAGATCAGCGTTGGTGCCGGTCTCTGAAGAACAGCCACAAGCAGCTTAAAGCTTCTTGTGGGTAAGAATCAGAGACCAAGTCAACAAAGGAAACCATGTGGATGGTGTCTACGACAGGCCCCCTGATCAAGGGGAGACTATTGATGAAGCCTCTTAGTCCAGCTGCAGGAGGCATTGTGCTTGCAGGCTTTTGTCCTGCTGGGGACTTCAACCGTCCTGCCACCTGCTGGAAAAGTAGCATGGTGAGCTGTAGGCAATCCAGGAGCATCCTGGAGTGCATGGAGGATAAGTTCTCAAGCCAGGGAATAGCCCCGGGGGATGAAAGATTGGACATGAGCTGGCAATGCGTGCTTGCAGCCCAGAAGGGCTGTTGTATCTTGGGCTGCACCTTGGGCTATGAGGCCACAGAGCTGTGCTGTGTCACGTCCTGATGTGCAGCGCTGTGCCGTGGCACCGCTCCGGCAGTGCTGGCAATGGCAGCAGCAGCTGTGGTGGCAGTGGCTGAAACATTGGCGGCAGCAGCAGCAGTGCCATGGTCCAGGCACAGGGGGCCGTAACCCCCACTCTACTCTTTTTCCTCTTCCTGGTGGCCCTGCAAGTCCAGGACGTCGGGGCAGCTCCGTGGCAAGGACGGGGATTAGGTAGGGGGCAGCAAGGGTCAGCACTCAGGCCTGGCAGCAGCTGGGGGTGACAGTGGGGCTGGGCTGTGGTGGGGCAGGGCTGGGAGAACATGGGCCGGGCTGGGCCAGGTGAGCCGTGGCAGCTCCGTGGGCAGTGGGAGGCAGATGCCCCACAGAGAGGTCCAGGGGGCTGCAGCTGCTGTGGGGGCATTTTCCAGCTGAAAGGTGGGGCCGGGAGCAATGCTGCCAGGAGACAAACTGTCCCTAGAGCTGTCCCTGTGCCACCCTGCCCTGGGGCAGCCTTCCCCCAGCCTGCATGTTGGGGCTGGAGCGGCACCGCAGGGCCAGGCAAGAGCCTGTGGGAGCACTTCATCCCCAGGCTGGTCACAGTCGTGCTTGGGGCTGTGGCTCTGACGCTTCCCAGCTGGATCCTGCCTTTCAGCCCCGGGGATGTCTGTCCTTGGGAGATGTCTGCTTAGGAAAACAGGAGCACTCCTGCTCTTCCCCTGCAGTGCTCTCCTTGGGGCAACCCAGGTCCTCATGGGACACACAAACCATGGGGAACAAAGGTGGCAGTGCTGGTGCGGCCTCTCACTGGCCAGCAGGTTCTTCTCCATGAGATGTGGGAATGATCATTTTTTTCCTCCAGTGCTTTTGTGTGGGCTTCTTTTGTGCACAGTAGAGATCTCCCAGTCAGATATCCCTGAGGGATCATATGATTGTCCTTGAAGGGTGTTGCACATGGCCTGGAAACAGTATTTTGAGAGCTGCCAGGTGCCAGCAAACAGGTCACCCCAGCTCCTCTGCAGCTTTGGGAATCTCCACCCACGTCTGGGTGCTCTGTCATTACCTGACCCCCCCTCCAGTCACTGCAGGTCACTGAGAAAGAAGTAGATGACAAGATCTAATGGAAATGTGCTTGATTACAGCTATGCCTGGAGCAAAGGGCCACCCAACTTCCCAGCCGGATCTCATCTGGGAGCCTCAGGGCAATCCCCCAGGTGTAAAAACCAGGTGCTTTGGAAAGCTCCCCCGCTCTCTGCTGACATTCCAAATCTGTCTCATGTGCACCCTTAAAATACACATCGAGGCAGGAAAGCAGACCTCAGGAAGGTCTGGCCCTGCAGGCTGGACATCCCCAGCCCTGGATCAGCCAGGTGATGCAATAGCACAGCCTCCCGATGTCATAGTGCGTTTCCATGACAGTCCCAGGCTGTCCCCAGGGTCCCCTGGCCACTGACACCACAACCTCTCTTGCCAAATCTCTGGCTGCCCTCACTGCTCGCCACGCTCTGTGCCACAGAGACGAAGCAGATGCAGACATTGTCGTCCTCATCCCTTTCGACGGCCATGGCTGAGACAGGTGGAGTCCTGAGACTCCTCCTTCCCTGCCCTAGTTCAGCATCAGGGATGAGCTCCATTGTGCCTGAGGGGATTTGCATGCCCAGGCCGTGAACAAATCCACTGATGAGGAATCCACAACTGCTCTGGGCAACCTGTTCCAGGGTCTTGCCAAACTCATAGTAAAAAATGTTCTTTTATCGAGAACATTGGTATTCTCTGGTGAGACAGGACTCTCATGGTACAGGAACAAGATGTCACCAATGGGTCATTGAGATGGCTTAGAGAACCCCTGTCAAAGATATTAGCAAAAGTGCTTTTAATATGATGTTGTAAAAGTGCAACTTAACCAAGTTTGATGGCAAGTTCACTCTATCAGTGTACGGCACAATCATTTGAACAGTGATTGAAAACTCCTAAGGCACAGGTCAAAGTAGCAAGACACTCTTCTGCTCTTTCCTCAGGCTTTATCAGCATCTCGCAGCATGGACGGAGCCCGGGTGGGGACTTGGAGACCTCATGGCCCATGGGGCCCCATCATGGCCCAGTTCACCAGCCCTGGACCCAAATATTCAGTCCGAGGAACAACAGGTAAAACAAGGATCAGAGTGGTGTGCTGAGCTTACCCATGGTAAAATCAGCTACAAACCCGTTTCCCTTTTCCCCCCTTCTCAGAGAAGCCCCCTGCTCCTAAAACCTTCCCGCGCAAACCCAGTACCTGTGAGGTTTGTTTGTTTGTTTGTTAATTTTTATTTCTCTAGGATTATCACTGGAGCCAGACTGTCAGGAGGTCCATTTTCTCTTTAAGATTATTTAGCAATGCAGTTGCAGAAGCATTTATGCTTAGAGATTTACTGTTTGTTACTACAAGGCACAGTACAGCTCACCTTTATTACTCTTGGAGGAAAAAAGATGGGAATTTTGTGAGCTCGGCAGCTCAGTCTCCTGCAGCTTCAAAGGAGCTTTGAAATGCAGTTGCCTGCAGGTGGCCTTTCACGTGCTGCTCTTCACAGGTTACCTGAACCACAACCCCCTAAAGCCCCCACTTACCCCTGTCAAGGGGCAGAACCTCCTGCAGAAGGCAGCTGCTCGCCAGGTCCTCAATATTGCCTGGAGCCTCCATGGCCAGGAATGGGGAGTACATGGCTCCAGCCTCTCCCATGGGTGGACTTCCTGAGATAAACTTTGAGATCATGCTTGGACCAAGTGAGTAACATTTCTCCAACTGTTTGTTCAGATAAGACTAGGATATTTTCACATTTCCCTGCAATAGTGGCACAAAAGTTAGATGGCTGCAAAAGAGAGATGGGTACAAAAGGCTCAGCTCACCCCTTCAATGAGCTGTAGATGTTTTCCAGCAGCTGGCACTTCTGCAGGAGTTACGGAGAGCAGCTCTTGTTGAAATTGACTCCTTGGCTTGAGAAAAAAGGCCAGATCTTCACTGCTTTTGTGTTGTTGTCCTCTGCCCTAGGCGATTACTGCCCTGAAAAGTCCAACAGACACGTCCTTAAGTGCCCTCCTGTGCAGTCCATGTCCTTCCAGCACAGGGGCATCAAAACCGACCTCCCTCCAGGTAAGTGACTGCGGGGAGACGCCTACCCTTGCGTAGCATATGAGGCACGGACTCTCGATAAGGTGTAGGGAGAGACATTTATTACAAATTCAGACTTGTATTTATACTTGATAGGATGCTTGCTCAAGCATTGCTGATTTGCTAAGTTAGGCATTACATAAGTGATGCATTTTGTGTTCCTACCAAAGTTGCTACCAGAAAAGCATTTTTTGATCTGTCACAAGTTACCCCCTGTCCTTGATGTATCAGTCCTGTATCAATCCCTCCGGCCTTAATGTATCAATCAGTACAGTCCTTGCTTCTTGTTTTTCCACCAACACTTGTTCCCCTGCCGTTGACTCTTGTAGTTTCTCACAGGCTCGATGTCAGAATACCACCACACCCTTGCAGCTCAGGCATCCTCTACTGACAATCTGCTGCTCAGCTTGTTAACCAGGGCCAGTTCAAAGCCTCCACTGCAGGACACAGCTGTTTCCTGACAAGCTTCCTTCATGTGCAGTAGAAGCCAGTGGGGAGTGTTCCTGGTTGGCTGCAGCTGCCTTGGCAGGTGCTTGTGCTCATCTCTCAGCCCCAAGGTCTGATCTGTGCCTTTCCCCCCACCCAAGCTGTGCTGCTGGCTCTGACGAAATAGGGGTACAGCCGGCGGATGGTTTTACCAGAGCTGTGAAGTTCCAGTGAACTCCTTGGGGATTTTTTCTTCCTGGTTCTTGCAGTTCCAGCACAAACTCACCTCATCCCACAGAAGCACTGACAGCTCAGTTTCGGAGCTGCCAACAGTGCCTCAGCGTAGCAGAAGGTGGAAGGACTGGGAAAGGGGGCAGACATCCTTCCTGCTCCCCTGAGCAAGTGTCACGGAGGCACCTCAAAGTCAGTTTTAGGTGGACAACAAGTTCAAACTAGACTTTATTCTGGCCGGAAAAGTGTAGCAAATACACCGACTAGAAACACAGTTTATACAATTAGTTAGCACTGCTAGAACATAAAATACAGGTTCAGATATCAGTTGAGGGGATTATTGGGGTACAACAACATAAGAATAATGAGGATGCACAACGTGCATGCATTCGGTCACAAGAAACAAAACCAGAGGCCTCTGTCCAGGGAACCCACAAGAAATAATCACTTGCCTGGGTTAGGTGAGGGCTCACACTTGCCTGGTTAGAGAAGGACTCATTCAAGGATCTATCCAGTAAATAACCACTCACCAAACAAGGAGCTGAGGAGCTCTCAGTCCCGGGAAGTCTCCTTAGATGGCGTACCAGTCTAAGGAAAGGGCTCCAGTTCACAGACCCGCAGCTCCGAAAAGACCACTCAAAGGGGTCTTCTGTGGGAACTCCTTTTTATAGTGTGGTCGGATGTGGCTGTGGGCATTACAACATGGTCCAGAAGATTTGCAGCTTCTCTGGGCACCTCCTTTGTTGAGGACCCTGTCAACCAACTCAGGGTCCCGTTAAGGACCCAGTCAATTGACCGAGGGTCCCACCGTTCCTGCCCCCCCAGCTGGTGGAGGTGAAGTCACCCTGCCAGGGCAGGGGAGGATGTGACTGACAGCACCTTGGTAACACTCTGGTGCGTACGTGGGGACAGGCACAGTGGGGCACAAAAGGTGCTAAAGAGCCATCAACTGCCCCAGTGAAGGCGCCAGATCTCAGGGGGACGTGCAGCTGCCACAGCAGCCTTTGCAGGGTGCCTGTCTCTGCCCCAGAGGTTTCTTCTCTTCCCATTCCTCTTGCAGGTCCAAGCACCTACATGTTGCCCAGGGTGCTGGGCCCCAGCACGGTGCACACAGCTGCCAGCCCGTGCGATTCCATGAGGTGGAAGAGTCAGCAGAATCACTACAGTGCCGATCTCGCCACGGTGAGCTCTGCTTCTCTGCCTTTTTGTAACAGCAGCTGAAGCTGCTCTGCTCTCCTCATGGCAGAAGAGCTGCAAAGCCTGCAGGATCCTTTCTTAGCACATCCTTGGCTGCAATAGGAGCAGAACCCAAGAGTGCACGTGCCCACTGGCAGGGCCACAGGATTCTCCTGCCATTCCAGCAGGACAGGGGAGGCTCTGCCTCCACCGCTGTCCCTTGTTTTCTAACAGTTACAGTTTTGCTGATGTAGCACTCATGAGCTCTCATGGGAATCTCCCTCTTGCTCTGAGATAAGCCTCATCTCTGCTCCTAGTCCTTGCGGGTTGAATTCGCTTTGCTTGATTGTCACTGTGGAGAGCTGGCAGTGGAGATGAAGGTGGAGGAGAAAAATCCTTGGAGCAATTCCTGAAACATATTTCTGGCAGAAAAACAAACCTCTTCTTTCAGGCAGCCTCTTCCAATGCCCGACAACCCTTTCTGCGAATATTTTTTTTCCTAATATTCACTCTAAACCTCCCCTGGTGCAACTTGAGGCCTTTTCCTCTTGTCCTATCACTTGCTACCGGGGAGGAGAGACCAACACCCTCCATGCTCCAACCTCCTTTCAGGCAGTTCAGAGATCAGAAGGTCTCCCCTCAGCCTCCTGTTCTCCAGGCTGAACAGCCCCAGGTCCCTCAGCCGCTCCCATCCCACTTGTGCTCCAGGGTCTTCAGCAGCTCCATTGCCCTTCTCTGAACTCGCTCCAGCACCTCAAGGTCTTTCTTATAGTGAGGGGCCCAAAACTGACCCTAGGACTCAAGGTGTGGCCTCACCGGTGCCCAGTACAGGGGACAATCACTGCCCTGGTCCTGCTGGCCACACTATTCCTGATACGAGCCAGGATGCTGGTGGCCTTTTTTCCACCTGGACACACCCTGGCTCATACTCAGCTGCTGTCAATCAACACCCCCAGGTCCTCTTGTGCTGGGCAGCTTTCCAGCTGCTCTTCCCCGAGCCTGTAGCGCTGCCTGGGGTTGTTGCGACCCAAGTGCAGGACCCTGCGATTGGCCTTGTTGAACCTCAGACAACTGGCCTCAGTCCAACCATCCAGCCAGTCCAGATCCCTTTTTAGAGCCTTCCTACCGTCCAGCAGATCAAAACTCACACCCAGCATTGTGTCATCTGCAAACATACTGAGGGTGCACTCAATCCCCTCATCCAGATCATTGATAAAGAGATTAAACAGAACTGGCCCCAATACTGAGCCCTGGGGACACCACTCGTGACTGGCCACCAACTGGATTTGGCTCCGTTCACCACAACTCTTTCGGCCCAGCCCTCCAGCCAGTTTTTTATCTATCGCAGATACACCATCCAGGCCATGCGCTGCAGCTTTTCCAGGAGATGCTGTGGGATACAGTGTCAAAGGCTTTACTGAAGTCCACGTACACAGCATCCTCAGCCTCTCCCTCATCAAGTAAGCAGGTCACCTTGTCACAGGAGATCAGGCTGGTCAAGCAGGACCTGCCTTTCATAAACCCATGCTGACTGGGCCTGATTGCTTGGTTATCCTGTGTGTGCCATGTGATGTCACTCAGGATGACCTGTTCCATGAGCTTCCCTGGCACCGAGGTCAGATTGACAGGCCTGTAATTCCCTGGATCCTCCTGACCCTTCTTGTAGACAGGCATCACATTCACCAACTTCCAGTCGACTGGACCTCCCCAGTTAGCCAGGGTTGCTGATACACAATTGAAAGTGGCTTAGTGATCACGTCTGCAAGCTCCCTCAGCAGCCTTGGATGGATTTCATCTGCCCCCATAGACTTGTGTGTGTCTAAGTGGTGTAACAGGTCACCAACCACTTCCCCTCGGATTATTGGACTACATTCTGCTCCCTGTCCCTGTCTTCTGGCTCAGGGGGGTGTGTACCTGGAGCACAACTGATTTGACTGTAAAAGACTGAGGCAAAGATGGCATTCCATTTCTTTCCAGCTATGTCATTTCGCCTGTCAAAACTAGAGTTAGGTCCAGAAATCACTGTTTCATTGTCCCATCATTGGTCAGGACACCCAGGGAGGGTCAGGAATGGATCTCCTTTAGTCCTGCCAAGGGAAGGCATCCAGCTGAGTAAATTGGGGCATCTCACTGTGGGTTTATACTCAGAATCACAGAATGGTTGCAGTTGGAAGGGACCTCTGGAGATCATCTAATCCAACCCACCTGCTAAAGTAGGATCATCTAGAGTGGATTTCACAGGAAGTGTCCAAGTGGGTTTGAATGTCTCCAGAGAAGGAGACTCCAGAACCTCTCTGGGCAGCCTGCTCCATTGTCTGTCACCCTCAAAGTAGAGAAATTTTTCTTCATATTCAGATGGAACCTCCTGTGCTTCAGTGCCTGTTGCCTGTCATCCTATCGTTGGGCATCACTGAAATGAGTCTGGTCCCATGCTCTTGACATCCATCCTTAAGATATTTATAGACATTGATGAGATCGCCTCTCAGCCTTCTCCAGGCTGAACAGACCCAGTTCTCTCAGTCCCTTCTCATAAGAAAGGTGCTCTAGTATTAGTATATTAATAGTAGTAGTATTTTGTTATTACATAGTTGTCTTATTAAACTGGTTTTTCTCAACCCACAAGTTTGTGCCTTCCCTTTCACTTCTCTCCCCTGTCCCCCTTTGAAGGGGTGGAGGAAGTATGTGACCAACTATCATGGTCTTAGTTGCTGGCTGGGGTAAAAGCATGGCAGGGAAGAATAATAGTAGCTCGGGAAATCTTGAAAATCACTTTCCAAGATGCTGACACTCTTTTTGGTGGTGGGAAACAGCATGAGAAAGGAAAGCCATAAAAAACTGCGGCTCTGGAGATCCAGAGTGGACCTGAGGATAAAGAAATGTCATTCTGAGCATAGTGCTGTGGACATCCAGAGGAGTCTGGATCAGCCATGGCTTTGTGTTTCAAGGAACAGCTGGGGAGGATGGAGAGACAGCAGCACAGGAGGGGACATACTGGGGTGAGCACAAGGTGGGGAAGTGCATGGGGTGTCTGCAGCCTGCAGGGAAACAGCCACAGGCCTGGGACAGTGTAGAACGGCCTGTGGTGGAGATGGCCAAGGGTGAGGCTGAATGTCCCTGGAAGGCCCAAGGTCTTTGTCCCCTTGGCTATGGCTGATGTCCCTGCCACTGAGCCCTAAGAGGAGACTCATCGTTGTCATGGCCATGGTGCCTCATTGCTCCTTGTACCTCCCCAAGAGAGGTTGGGAGGTGTCACACCATTGTCCCTCACTTGGCATCGCACTCCCCACATCCCCAGCAAGAGCCCTGAGACACATGTGAGGGATGGATCTCCCTTTGTAGGGGCAGGGGCTCAAGGTTTGACCATCCTCCTTCATCAAACAAACCAAGGGTTTTCTCAGCATCAGAGCTGCTGCACTTTGCCTTTGCCTGATGTAATCACAGTCTCCAATTATCTGTTCTAACGAGTCCCTGGGGAGGCTTCGTCAGTGATGACCTCAGTGGCACCCATTAATGCTTCAAGGAACTTTGGAGTTTGCTTCTGACTTGGACTTCTTGAGGAGATTCTTCAGTCTGCTCTTGGTATCTGAGGTTCATGGACTCAGCACCAAATACACCATGGGGCTCATTAAAATACAAAAAGCCCTAACGAGCCATGTCTTTTCCTGTCATTTTCTTCAAGTCTGCAAGACTCGTACAACTATTTGGAGAGGTTTTGGTGGGTTACTTCGTGATGAAGATTTCAAAGAAGATTTCATAAGGGAGGGTTTTTTCTTTCAACAGTACTTTCTATCGTTCTTGATTTCATAGAAGAAGTGACAGCAACATTCTACACTGGGCATTGATCCAGAGGGTCACCTGAATACACTGGGACAGGCAGGAGAAGCTGTCCCTTAAGGTCGGACACTGTATGGACAACCTTGCTCCTCATCCCTCCCCGCCCAGTCTGCCAGTTCCCTCCTTGGCCACCTGGGACTTGCATCACTTTTCCTCACATCAGACTTCTCCGCTGAGGTCTGCAGCTGGATGGTGCAGCCCCTCTGCACCAACTCCCACCTGCTCTCCTTAGAGACCTGGCTGCACTCAGGCACAGAAAGGTTTCTCTTCGATGCCAACAAGTAAACACAACACAATTTAATAGAGTAAAACACTTTCCACGACTGTCTAAGCTGGATCTGATGAGGTCCACCGTCCACAAGGGACATCCACACAAGAACTGTTTTAGACAGAGTTAAGAAAGGATAGATATAAACACAAATAATGTGTTGACTGCCATGTTAATTAGAGCTCTGAAGAATGGGGCAAGTTTGTAACTCCCTGAAGCTCCAAGCAGAAACCAAACAGTGGAGAGGCAACTGAATGACCAAAGAGGAAGCGGAGGAGAAAACCTGAGAGTGCTGGGAAGGGTGTGTGTCCAGACAGTCTGCTGAAAAGTTTTCCTTTGACATGGACCTTGAATCAGGAGAGCTGGAAACTCCTGATTGACAAGGGAGATGAAATAATAGAGTGTTGGTAATAGAAGTACAGGGGAAGACCAACATTCTCCTCCCCTTAGTACGCTTCCCGCTAATTCACTTTTTGACATTTTTTTAAAATATGTAAAAAAGTAATACGTAAAAAGCTTATCGGTGTAACTGAAGACGTGTGTGTCATATCCATTTCTGTTTCTGGAAAACACTTTCCTTTTTGAACAAAAGAAAACCTCTCAAAGACTTGGAAAAAAAAAAAGTATGTTGATATCTTCCTTTGCTTTGAATCTTTGTCTTCAGTTCTTATTTTCGTTTTCATTTGCATTAACTGACATCTGATGGGCCTACAGGCATTAAGCCAAGATCACTTTCTGTCTTGTATAGGGCCCCATGCCCTCTAAACCTTCCCTGCCCAGGACTCTTCACACTTTGCCCAGAGCGAGTCACACTGAGGCGTTGACTGGTTCACTGGCTGAGATGTTGGTTTAGATGGTCACCTACAGCACAGGTGGATTCATGGCCCATAATCGTCTGCTCTGACCAGTTAGAAACAGAGCCCAACATCACAATGGGATCATATGAGAAGTGAGGTTGAAGGGCCCTCAGGAGTCTGCAGTCCAAGCTGTCACAAACTGGGTCAGACCAAGGTGTTCAAGCCCTGATTCAATCAGAGTTTGAAAACCTCCAAGGACAGAGGCTGCTCAGACTCTCTGGGTGACCTGAGGCAGCACTTGGCTGAGCTCCTGGGGCAGGGGTGTCAAACTCATTTTCACCGGGACCACATCAGCCTCACGGTTGCCTTCAAAGGGCCAACTGTAATTTTAAGACTGTATAAATGTAGGAATAGTTGTATATATACAGTCCTAAAATTACATTCGTCCCTTTCAAGGCAACCGTGAGGCAGATGTGGCCCCCAGTGAAAGTGAATTTGACACCCCTGTTCTAGGGAAAAAACTTTTCCTTATGTCCTGGCTGAACCTCACCTCTTTCACCTTCCACCCATTGTTTTTTGTCCATCTGCAATGCACTACAGTGAAGAGCCTGGCTCTGCATTCTCCGTCACCTCCTCGTTGGCACTGGCAGGCTGTGATGAGGTCCCTGTCAGCCTTCCCTTCTCTGGCATGGACATGCCCGGCTCCCTCAGCCTCTCCCCACAGGCAAAGTGCTCCAGTCCCTGGCTGTCCCCAGGGCCCTTTGCTCAACCCACTCCAGCTTGCCAGTATCTTTCCTGAATTGGGATCTGAGATCTGGATGGAGTATTCCAGAGAATCCCTTCCCTCCATCTCCTGGCCGTGCTCCTGGTGGCACAGCCCAGGGTGCTCCTGGCCTCCCTTGCACCAGGGCACACACTGCCTCCTGCCCAGCTCCCTGCCCACCCAGACCTTTCCCACAGAGCTGCTCGCAGCCAGGCAGCCCCAGCCTGTGCCATTGCCAGGGTGAGTCCCCTGCAGGGGCAGACACGGGTGTTTGTCCTTCTGGGGCTTCCTGAGGTTCCTGCCAAGACGTGCTCTCCTCCTTGAACCCCTTCATTGAGCACAGAGGCCGGGGTGGGTGTTCCAGTAAAGGCCCAGACACAGAAGGCATTGAGTCCCTCAACCCCAGCATCACTCTCTGCTGTTATTAAATTCCCCTCCCCACCCAGTAACAGCCCTGCATTTCCCTTGTTCTGCCTTGGTCTCCGATGCAGTGGTCTCTTTTCTTGCAGCGATCAACTCCAGGTGAGCTTTGCCGTTCCCAAAGTCATCCCTGCACAGCAAAGGCGATGCACATAGAATCCTTGTCTGTACTTGTCCTTGCTGTCACCCCTGGCAGCTGCTTTGTGCCCCCTGTCTGCACCCTGTGCTGTCACAGCCCAGCCCTGCTGCCCCACACATGGTCCCACAGCCCCACGGTGCAGGCACAGCACAGGACAGGGTGCATTCGGGGTGGGGAACAGTCTCCCAGTGTGATGCCCACATGGTCCTTGCCTTGCCTTGCCTTCCCTTGCCTCGCCTCGCCTCGCCTCGCCTTTGCCTCGCCTCGCCTCACCTCCACTCGCCTTCCCTACCCTCGCCTCCCCTCCCCTCGCCTCCCCTCCCCTTGCCTTCTTGACTTGCCTTGCCTTTCCTTGCCTTGCCTTGCCTTGCCTTGCCTTGCCTTGCCTTACCTTTCCTTGCCTTGCCTTGCCTTGCCTTTCCTTGCCTTTCCTTTCCTTGCATTGTCTTGCCTTGCCTTTCCTTGCCTTGCCTTGCCTCGCCTTGCCTTGCCTTGTCTCGCCTCGCCTCGCCTCGCCTCGCGTCGCCTTTGCCTCGCCTCACATCCCCTCCCCTCCCCTCGCCTCCCCTACCCTCGCCTCCCCTTGCCTCTCCTCCCCTTGCCTTCTTCCCCTGCCTTGCTGTAGCAAAACCTTTAACTTCTTCCCAGCCATCGCTCAGACTGTCCCATAGGGCTTCTGCCATAGCTTTCCAAGTGCATCATTCCAATGCAGTTTCTTCATCATTTCACAACACTCGATCTCTGCTCCAGAATAAAAGCTGCTTTACACAGGCTTTCCCATGTTTTATTCCTCTCCTGGTGCTTCTCCTCGCTCTTCTGGGG